>NC_070627.1:2220909-2280089 GCF_947347685.1 Pleuronectes platessa
AGTGGAATATGTAAATAAATAGGAAGTAGAGTTAGAAATATAAGTGAAATATGAACAGTATTAAGAGGTAAGGTATGATATAAGAATGATGAATACGCTATGAGCAAGATAAAATATAAATATGAATACACTATAGGTGGGATAATACAGTAGTAGAAAACAAAATAACTCTAGTGCAAATGAAAAAATGTTCAAATGTTCAAATGTGCAATTGTTCAGTGGCTGGAGGAGGGTGAGTGGCAGTCCAAGCCGGGGTGGAGAGGGGAAGTATAGTCACTGGAGAAGGTGTGTGTGTGTGGGGGGGTGTGGGGGTTGTGTTGTTGCTGAAGGAAAAGGAAACATAGAGATGTTAATACTAAGAATAAGGAACGATCACAAAAACATTTTATTGGAGAGAAAATGGTAAAAGATGGATTTAGGACGTGGTTAAAAGAACAATATGATCCATTAAACACAATATGTGCCAGAAAGACCATTAAACCAGTTCTCATCACGTCTCTAACGAGAGGAGGAAACAGCAAGAAGCACAGATGGTGGAGAAATGTACAGAAAAGAAAATATGATAAAAACAAATCAAGGTTCACAGGAACAGATCTCCTGAAGGTGAACGTGAAGTGAAGACTTTTCTTAGTGTTTCTACAAAGACAAGACGACTAGAAGCAGGACCAACAGTTTAGAAGATGAAGAACAAGGAGGTAAAGGTGGAAGTGGAGCCATTGACACATCTGTTGAGTCCTGTGAGGTCTTCACTGGGAACACAGACCCAGTCATCGGGTTTATCGGCTCCCACTCCGCTGCTCTATGTGTCAACACGTCCAACACTGAGACAGGTGGACGTGGACGGCTCTTAGCCGCGGTCACATGGTGCATCGTCAAGTGCTGTGAAGTGGTCCTGCTCTTTTCAGCTTCAGCTGGTTTGTCAGATTCCCAGTCGGGGTCTATTCAGGTTTTGATTTTACTGGTGTGGAGTCAAGTGGTTTCCACGAGTCCATTTGGGATGTGATGAGAAATACTGCACTTGAGACCTTTTAGTGCAGGAATCTGCAGCTGATTTCAGATCTGTACGGGGGGAAAGATTTCTGATGATCTCACACTGAGGATATCAAATGCATTTCTGTGGTTGAATAATCAAAAACATAACAGAAAAACCAAATCAAGTTAAACAGAGTTAGTTTAAAGCGTTTTAACGTGATTCTGAAATGTTACCACAGACAAATCTAATGTTAAGGTGATCGGGTTTTATCGGGCTTACTCATAGAAGGAATTGTATTTGGTGTATTTGTTCAAGTATAAATATAAAAAGACTAAATATGTGAAAATATTAAAAAGAATACAAATTAAATATGTAAAAATTCTGGGGGGGGGGGACTGTACACTGTATAGTATATAAAGACTTCCAGGACACACTTGTCAACGAGACACTGATGTGTGTCCGCGTCACAGCCGAGAGAATCTCAAAAGCTCAACGAGGAGGAAGACGTCGGAGTTTAAAAGACGTGACGCTATCATGTCACCACGTCGTTAGCATGTTAGCATGGTCGGCTGCCTGCAGGAGCTAATGACTGTGAAAACAGCTGCTCGGGACGCCATGTTAGTCCAGAGCCTCGGGAGCTGATAGTTTAATGAGGCCAGAAAGCTGCTGACATGCACGCACACACTAACACACACTTACACACACATGCACGCACACACACACACACACACACACGCAAGTACAAAAACATGCCCTGAACCCCGTCCTTATTCCAAGTCAATGAACTTATGTTTCTAAAACTGGAAGCAGAATTGTTGTGTGTGTGTGTGTGTGTGTGTGTGTGTGTGTGTGTGTGCATTTTTCACCCCCATACCAATATGCAACTTGTCTCCAGAGAAGTGAAATCCATGTTTTCCCACATTCAACTTTAAAAACATCATAATCTAAACATAATTAAAAGTTTAAAAGTTTAATTGTATCTCGAAACCTTTTTACACTTCCAATTAGACCTTTGGTGAATAGTCCTGTGTGTGTGTGTGTGTGTGTGTGTGTGTGTGTGTGTGTGTGTGTGTGTGTGTGTGTGTTTACATGTGGGGGTGTTGGATTAAAAGAGTTGAAAGCTCCGCTGTCCTCCCACATCCTTTCAAGCTCAAAGGACAGGCTACTTTTTCAAAGTCCTCTCAAGGCTCCGGTGCCCTTCTCTCGGTGATGGAGCAGATAATTCTCCGTTAGCCTCCCAAACAAATCACAGCTTTCCACTCGTCCACTTTTTAAAACATCGCTCACCATTTGTTGTTTGTCAAATTTCAGGCATCGCGCTTTTCAGACAAACACAATTTTTCGACAGAGGAGAAATTGGAAATGTAAAATCACTGACTGAAACAAGGTCATTTTTTATTTTATTTTTTTTAAAGTCCCTGGTCCACTCTTATCTCATTTGATGTGTTGTCATTAGATTGAAATGTGTATTTTTTTTTATTCCTCGTTCCAAAAAGAATCCAATTCAAACCAATCGTGTGTGAAATATTTGAAGACTCATTTCTTTCTCCTAAAAGGAACCAATCGGGGCTTGTATCCTGGAGAGGAATCTGAAGGTGTCGTGGCTAGGATCTTTGTTTTGTTGGGTTAAACCCAGACGGACCAGTCGTCCCAGTAGATCACATGAAACATTCCCTGTAACAGCAAACGCGATGTGAGCATGAATCACAACAACTGATATTTACTGACATTATCATGAGACACAACTAGATGCAGCTTAAACGAGGCCTCTGGGAAATGTGATTGTTGCAGGATTATATAAAAGACAACTCCAAAGAAAGAAGCTAATAAGTAAAGGTTGTGTGTGTGTGTGTGTGTGTGTGTGTGGGGGGGGGGGGTTGTGAGTCTTGCTGCAGTTTGGCCTCTGAACTCGTTGCTCGGCCGCTTCAGGCGAAGAAGAGGAGCTGGGATATGAATTTGTTTTGATGATGAAACCTGGAGAGCAGAGACTAATATGACTTGGTGTCAGGCGTGGATATGGATCTGCAACATGGCCGCCCACTCATTCATGTGCAGCAATCAAAGATGTGAATTTGTTTACCATCTAACTCTTTACTGGAGTCGAACAGAAGTGTTTTATTTTTCGATATGTGTCTTTTATCATAGCCGGAAATATATATAATAGTGTAGTGTGTGCTGCAGTACTGTGGATGGCCACTAGGACTGATATATCAAATCCAACCATAGACTGTAAACCAAGAGGTGAAGCCGAGTTCTTCTCGATCGCCACCTGGTGGCTGGCTGAAGAAGGCGTCATAGATCCCGCCTCCTCCATGTTAGTGGATGGGACATGAGCCAAACTAAAATTCTAAGCACATTTTTCTAAAAGAACCTCGTCACCACAGTCTGCGTCTCGATGGTCAGAATTCTTTATAGGATTTTTCAGATTTGGTTTATGGTTAATGTTTGTGTGGTGGAAAGAACAGAGGGAGGAAGAGGAGGAGACAGGCGGGAGACGAATGGACAGAGAGTGAGGAGAGAGAGACAGAAAATGTCCCCTGGCTTTTACAAGTTGAGGTGTTTCTGTAGCACGAACCATTGACCTGACCGTGAGCCAACTGTCCTTCATTGTGTGTGTCTGTGTGTGTATGTGTGTGTGTGTGTGTGACTGTGTGTGTATGTGAATAGGTAGTGAGGCAGCCAGCACTGTGACAGGGAAGAGAGAGGGAGGATGTATCTGTCAAGAGTTCAGTGTGGTGTGTTCGTGTGTGTGTCCGTCTTCAGTAAGTGTGTGTGTGTGTGTGTGTGTGTGTGTGTGTGCATGTGTGTGTGTTGACCACTGTTGAAAGCTGTCAGTGGGAGACAAGTTGAGGTGAGGAGAGGTCTCTAGTGTGTGTGTTAGTGTGTGTGGAGGGATGATTCTATGCTCATGTGTTTAGGCCTGTTGTCAGTGTGTGTGTGTGTTTGCGTGTGTGTGTGTGTGTGCGTGTGTGTGAGAGTGTCTGTACTGGGCTGTGTTAAAGCTTCGTTCCACCCGACCACCCTGGTCCAGACCAGCTGTCAGTCATTGTGGTCCATTCTCCCCCTGCTCAACACCTCCACCAACACACACACACACAAAGACACACACACACAATACGACAAAAACATAGAAACACAAAACTAAAAGTCACATTCAAAGGCACATGATGGACACACACTCACTTTACCTCTAATTCACTGTGTCCGTTCACAAGCTGTAAATGTTGTGTCCATCATCTTATCCAGAAATGAGTGCTTTCACTAACAAGTCAGGACACACACAGACTCACACACGCACACACGGACACACACACACACAGACACACACAGGTGTTGTTTGGAGTGTGTGACTGCAAGTGATTAGCATCTCTGACCGGGAGACTCATTACTCACAGTCCTCTCTCTGGCCACCGGCCTGCATCACAGATGAATGCACATTCACTCGCTTGTCAATATTATGGCCCCATCTTGTCTCGTACATTTCTCAGAGTTTAACTGAAGACAGGAGCAGAACGACAGGATGAAGAAGATAAAAAAAGGAGGAGGGAGGACGGAAACTTGTGTTCCTGTAAATTCACAACAAAGGGACTCGAGCCAAATAGGACAGGTGAGGAGGGACAGGTTGGGGATGAAGGTTTCCCAGCAGAGCTCTGAAAGTCAGGAGGACTCGAGGTGATGACTCAGCAGGGGTCCAAAGAGGCAAAAAATGAAGAAGAAGAAAAACAATGTCTCCGGGTGACACACATGGAGGAAAGGGAGTTTGTGGTGATAAGGAAAATCACATGATCTCTGCAGCGGAGTCGATGTGTCACTTCCTGTCTCTGCAGGAAACCCCCCCTGCTGTGTTGTGTTGTTTTGAAAAGCCAACAGCCGATAAAGTTCGTGTCCGATTCTCCGGACTTTATCGGTCGTGTCTGAAAACGTTTGTGTTGTGTTTGTTTTCTTGTGTTACTGTCAGACTGATACAACAAACAGTCGGATTAACCTGAACCATGATTTCCTCAAGTGGCTCTGTGGTTGTAAAAATAACCAAACTGGAGTCGTGGGGGGGTTTGAGAGATGAGACATTTTCCTCTGGTTGCAGGAGTTTATATATTTTTGGAATGTGATGACGCACTTCAATAACATGAGGCTGTTGTGTGTCATTCTGCGGAACTCTGGTGATTTCATGTCATTTACAGTCTGACTCGGCTCTGAGAGGAAAACGCCTTCTGGTGCAGGTTGTTCTGTCGGACCAAGGTCACTGACAGGTTAGCTGGAGTCAGAATGTAGAGGGGGGGGGGGGGGGGGGGGATGCATCACTTTTTAACATTTCTGTCGGAAATAGGCCAATGGCAGGCTCTGGGCAGAGTGCACACACACACACACACACACACACACACACACACACACACACACACGAAAATAAAATCAGTAGAATGATGAAAGAAGTAGAGAGAGAGAGTTGGAGGGTTATGCACCTGTCCAAAGCTATAAATACACACACACATGCACACACACACACACACACACACACACACACACACACACACACACACACACACACTCACACAGAGCCCTTGGGTACACCCGTCCTTGCTCTCTGGTCAGGGTGAAAGGATGACCTGGTTTCAACAATATGACCTCAGGTGGTACAAACACAAAGACACACAAACTCTCTGACTTTCAAACAAATAAACACACACACACACACGCACACATGCAGGTACATTCGCACAAATAACTGAACAGGCAACTGCAGAGATTGTACCTTTTATCAATTAGAGCGTAGTGTATACCTCGGGTTTTATAATGGTCTATGACACACACACACACACAGACACACACAGAGAAGAAGATGGGTAATCAGTGTGTGTGTGTGTGTTCTTTGTTCTTTGTTACTGAAAACATTCTACGTGGACAAAGGGCAGATGATGAATCACAGATTAATATTTTCCAGCTGCTCTGGATCTGAATAGAGTAGATTTGACCCTCATATTATGCAAATGAGTAAAAGTCTGTTGTCGTGTGGACATGGGGACGGAACCCTGAGCCCAGAAACCAGAAGGACCCAACATCTCTGTGTCCATCTAGAACCTCCTGGTGCTGGAATCTGAAGCAGAGGTCCAACTGTCCGGTGGCTCCATCGCCCGGCAGCGCAGCCGAGAGGAGGTTTCATTTAAAGTATTAATCCTGAGAGAGGTGAAGAGTGAAGAGCCTCTTCTTCCCCTTCGGAATATTAACAGGGATTGAACTGGCATTGGCTTAAAGGGATATTATGTGGAGTAGCTGTGCACTGTGTGTGTGTGTGTCTGTATGTGTGTGTGTTACAGTCATACAAATCCTCTAACTGTGTATTTATGCGACTTTAAAGATGTTGTTTTAATGCAGATTTCAGACCAACTGTCAGTGGAAGAATGACAATTACATTTTAATATGAGGAAGCTCGAGATGTCGTAAATCCTGATTTACAGCAAGTATTCATATTTCTGAGTATTAGAACTGCTTTGGAGTCAGTTTGTAGTTTGACCACATTTCAACACATCGGACAAAATGCATCAAAGATTGGCTTTTTAAATTATGACCAGTCATATACTGATAAATAGACATTAGCCAAAATTTCATTTCAAACTAAAACGCAAAAATGATTTGTGTTGAGAAACCTTCGATTAATGTGATAAAAGAATCTAATGGGAATGTTGGCCAGCTGATTTTAATAAACGTCCATGTCATGTCTTTTAGTTTTAACTTTCCATAAAACTTTTCTAGGGGAGTAAACTCAACTAAAGGGCAGTGACATGTAAAGTTCTCTCACCTTAAAATATGATGTGATATGACTTTTTGTTTTCAATCCATAAAAACAGACAGTTACTAGTTAATAACATGTAATAATAATTCAGGTGAACTTAACTTTGATAAATGAGTAGATCTGAATAGTTACTTAAATAGTACTTCAAGTGAACTTCTTAATTTAATGGAGGTGAGTAAACTTAAAGAGGATTTGAAGATGATTTCCCTTTCTTGAGTTAAATCAACGTTTCCTTTCGCCCAGTGAGGACATGCAGGAGGACATGTTGTGTTGTCTCCTGAGACAGACACATTGTTGTCTTCACTGTGTGTGGACTCATGTCACTCATGATGCTGTTGAGCTTCCTGTTCCAGTAGATCTCCTGGAAGTGACAGCAGGTCGTTGTGGTACGAGTCAGGTCCAGTGTGTTCACCTCCCTGTGTTTCTCCATTATTCTCTCTCTCTGCACTTTATTGCATCTCGGTTAATTATTGAGCCGTGAGCTCGGCCAATCAATGACCATTTATAATTCAGTGGTTCAACCTATCACAGCGAGCGGAGGAGAAAACCTGCGACTGCAGCAGCAATACTTCACTTTGACGTGAAGACCAGTCGAGGTTGTAAACAGCATGTGTTAGTGTGTGTGTCTGTGTGTGTGTGCTGTGAAAGTGCAGAGGATTAATCTTATCCTGCACACACACAGACACACACACACACAGACTCCATCACTCTGTGTACCCATCAGTAAGTGTAGCAGTGAGGTGAGGATGGGGTCGTACAGCGGGGGTGAAGGTGAGGTCACCTCCACACTCACTCAGCTCAGATTTGAAAACTCTTCTTCTCCTCTTTCAATCGTGGCTTCGAATCCACAGGGAACCAATCATATTACACCCAGAATCCAGAAAGGTGTAAAGAAGTGAGATGAGTTCACGTGAACGTTCAGACATCAAATATCAAATGATCAAGAAGAAAGATGAAAGAAAATCTGCAGCTTCCCATGTAAACTGGATATGTTGTTTATAATTTATCTGCATTAGTGTCGCAATAAATGTGTGTGTGTGTGTGCACGTGTGTGTGCGTGTGCGTGTGTGTGGGTGTGTGTAATGTTTTGAAGTATCTATGTACACAAACACACGTGGGAATAATTGCAAGCAGTACTTTCTTTATCACCCAGTGAATTCCCCGAGCTGAGGAAGAGGAGGGTGTTTACTGCCAACAGCTCTCTCTCTCTCTCTCTCTCTCTCTCTCTCTCTCTCTCTCTCTCTCTCTCTCTCTCTCCAACTAACACACTCGTAAACACACGTGCATTTGTGCTTCACTAAACACACGCATGTACACAAATATACAAATTCAGAAACCCAAAGTTTAAATGGGCAGTATATAAGTTTGTGTGTGTGTGTGTGTGTGTGTGTGTGTGTGTGTGTGTGTGTGTGTGTGTGTGTGTGCGCTGTGCACTCTTCACAGCCAGCAGCGTCTGTTTCTCGCTCAGTAATCAGAAACGAGCAGCAGTGGAAATGCAGCTCATGCACTCTCCACCAGTGAATCATCTCACTCTGACAAAGTTTATGAGTTTGAGGCGTTTTCTTTACGACCCTGTGAGGCTGCGTCAGAAACCTTCATCAGCTCCGAGCAGCTCGGGAGACAAATGGACTCGTTTGGTTTTATTGTTTGTATTTATTGACGATATTAGGGAGAGAGAGGGAGAGTGAGGACGAGCCGAGCCAATCAGGACATTGATCGACCGGCAACTTCACGTCCAAGAACTGGAACATAACGGAGCTGAATGTGGAGAATTAAATGATTATGTCACAGAGACACTGATTCCTCCTCTTCCTCCTCTTCCTCCTCTTCCTCCTCTTCCTCCTCTTCCTCCTCCAGCACTTTCCAGACCCTCGAGCCTCTTTAAAGGAGACACATATGAGTTTTTCCTTCCTCCAGTGTGTTGTACAAGTTGTGTGTGAATGTGAAAGTTCTGCAGAGTGAAGAAGCCCCGGGTGAAATCGATGATGATTCTGAAAAACTCATTTCATTCATTTGCTTCCTCTTCCCTGACGGCACGTTGAGCAGTTTCCGTTTCCTCCAGAAGTCAAAACTAAACTTTTGTGCTTAAAAAATTGACAATATTATCTCCATTTCGTGGAAAGTTAAACAGAACGAGGATGAAAAGCAAAGAGAAGATTATCTGGAAGGAAAGTTTGAGCTCATCGTACTTTATCGGTTTTAATTATTTGACAACTTAAGTTCATGTATATTTGATTTCGATTAGAGAATCAAAGCTGAGAGAGAGAGAGAGAAAAGGAATCGGAGTGATGTACAGAAAAATGAGAGAAGAGGGGAAAGAGTTTGCTGCAGGGAAAGCGAGTGATGAGATGAGGAGGGATTGAGAGAAGAGAGGTGGAGGGCAGGGGGGAAGGAGAGCGAGAGATAAAGACAGGAGGATGCTGGTGAAGAGGAGAGAGAGAGAGAGGACTAAAAAGGAGGAGAATAACAGATCTGAGAGGAATGAAAGAGGGAGAGCGACGGAGGTGAAGGAGGAAAAGTGAAGAAAGAGTGAAGTTGACAGGAGAGGGAGTCGGTCGCCCCTGTAGTTCTGCTGAGAGGAGGTCTGGACCTGCTACCTCTCCTAATGAGCACCACAGAGAGAGAGAGTGTGTGTGTGTGTGTGTGTGTGTGTGTGTGTGTGTGTGTGTCTCACTGGGTCTGTCTTTGTGTGTGTGTGATAGATGAGTTCAACCCCGTGGCTGTGTGTGTTTGTTTGTGTGTACATCTATATCTGCGAGGGCCAATTGGAGTGGTAGAAGTTGTCTCGTCTGTTCAGGCTCACGGTTCAGATTTGCTTCAGGTTAATGTTCAGGAGAAAAAAAAAACAGTTCAGACTCCTGGACTTTCATCATAACATATTTCAGTCCCCATACATTTGTTTGTATTAGTGTAAAAGATAATTAACGAATCAAAGGATCAAGGAAACACACACAGGAGCAAACAAGGGAATGAAGGAAGGATCAAATGAACAAGTAAGGGAACGTAGGAAAGGACAAACTAACAAGGGAAGGAAGGAAAGAATGAGGTAACACAGGATCGAACGAATGAACGAGTGAATGCAGGAAGGAAAGAACAAGTGGAGGAGGTAGAGGACGGATGAGGGAACAAACAAATTGATGTGATTACATTTCAATTAACGTTTTTCCCAGAAAATACACACGTACGAACATTCATATCCGTTTATCGCTGTTCGTGTTTTTCAGGGTGTTAATGAGAGTACTGTGATTACACCTGTGTGTGTGTGTCTGTGTGTGTCTGTGTGTGTGTCAGTGTGTCAGATGACTCATGTTGTGACTCAGTGCGTCTCTCACACTGGTCATGAAGCTCCCCGACAGGCTGTTGTGTGACACGAGAGGCTGATCCGACAGTTCACACCAAACCAACTGGACCATCACCACAGAGCGACACCGTGAATCAGAGACTGTGTGTTTGTGTGTGTGTGTGTGTGTGTGTGTGTGTGTGTGTGTGTGTGTGTGCATCAATCTCCTCTACATTCCTATCTCTCAACCTCCCCTTTGTAGTTACCCCTCTGTCTGATCCAATTGATTCAGCTCAGTGCAGACGAACCTATATGTGCGAGCGTTTGTGTTTGTGCTTTTGTGCGACTGTCGTGTGCTGCTCATGTGTTTTATTTGTGTGTGTGTGTGTGTGTGTGTGCGTGAGTGAAAGCAATCGGTGGCCACGTTGTTTTCCGTGTTCTTTCATGTAGAACTAAAGGTTACAAGGCAGGTCCCCTATTGATCCATGTAGCAGATAATTAAAGTCACAATAGACCCTTCAGGAAATCACTTCCTACCCTTTAACACTCTGACACACACAGACACACAAACACAGGGAACAATCACACACAACAGCTGTTTCACTCTTCACTCGGGACACAATTCTCCGTCCGAACCCCCGAGAGAGAACGAGTCTGACCCGAACTCACGAGGCTAGAAAGTTCTTTGAGTCCGAACCTGAACCTCTCCAGACACACACACAACACACACACAACACACAAACACACACACTAATGTAAAACCTCATGCAAAACTTTAACCCTCTCACCTTACGACTCTTCTTTCTATTTATCTATCTGTGATTCTTTCAACTCGATGTAGAGGAGTGAGTTCACTGACTCACCAGAGCACGTTGTGTGTTTTTTTTTCTTAGTTGTTGCGTCAAACAGTGTAAACGAACACGCAAACACACAACGCAACCTCCATCTGCTTGTTATCCAGGCTTATTGGAGTGGCAGTAATGGCATTTAGTATTTAGTCAGTGTGTTTAGTTTGCCTCGGGATGTGTGTGTGTGTGTGTGTGTGTGTGTGTGTGTGTGTGTGCACGGAGGGAGGGGTTGGGTGCAGATGCCGTATGTTGGCATATGGTTTTAAATGACTTATGTTGGCTGACAGTGGATTTAATATGAGTTAACTAAGAGACAAGATAGGGACACAAACACGCACACACACACTGAGTCACTCCACCCACACACCCACACACACACCCACACACCCACAGACACACACCTGTGTTTCCAGACTCTCTCAGCAAGGATTCACTCTGAATTACATGCACACAAACACACACGTTTGATTTATATTCCTTGAATTCAGTTATTCGAATATTTAGGTTGAATATTTATGCCTCCTCCATGTTAGCAGATGGGACATGGACCCGTTTGGGTTTGAATTAGTTGTGTGGTTTTATATTAACTGGCTGAAACGTTATGATTGACAGCTGAGATGAACTCCTGATCAAACCACAACTCCATCAATATAAGTTGTTGCTTTATATTAATATTAATAACCGTGACATGAATACAGTTAATTAAAAACTGACATTTGACTGTGAGGAGTAGAATGATCCTGAAACGAAAAGATTACACATAAGTGCGGCACTGAGGTGAACGCACTCGGCTACTTCCCACCTCTGACACACAAAACCGCTCGACTCTGCAAGAACACACAACAGCATGTCCTCGGTTTGCTCCCACACACACACGCACACACACACACACACACACACTGACAGACACACACTCACTTGAACACACTCAGGATCAGTAGATGTTATCTAAGTGAGCAGTAAACAGACTCTTTAGAGCCGCTCGCCTCGGGGTGCCCCCCCCCCGGTTTGTGACTCCGTGGGTTGTGTCGCTCTGTGTTAGCTCTGGAGCAGATGAAAGGCTCTAATGGTTTCAAACCGATGCCTCCAGGGGAAGGAAATCGTAACATGAGAAAGACGGGATTCTGCTTTAATAAGTGTTATCAGCGCAGGACGTGTTTATTTGTGTGCGAGTGGGTAAATTCAGGGCAAAGAGCTGTTTCTGCTGCTCTCTCTCTCTCTCTCTCGTGTGTGTGTGTGTGTGTGTGTGTGTGTGTGTGTGAGTGTTAGCGGAGGGAAACCAGGTTACTTGCATAATGCCAGCGTGTTCCAGTGATACTGAGTTCCTGGGATCTCTGCTGTCTACGTGTCTAACTGGACCAGATGGGAGCTGGAGCACATAGATCCGCTCTGAATGGATGAATTCACAATAACCTGTTTACTTATTAAAATGGTTTTTTTCATAGAGACGGTTAGAGCGTGCCACGTCAGCCGTCTGATCTACTTACACACTATACAACAAAGCTTCGGAGTATTCTAATATTTTACCCTATAAGTGGAAGTCGATGGTATTTGATCTGATAACTTGAAAGTCACTCATACTTCATAAAGTATCTGGTCCCCTGATGAAAAGCACATTTTAATTCACTCAAATTCAATTTCACTCACTTATTAATATCAGTTTCCTTAATATGCCTAATTTTTCTTCAATGTTAATCGACAAAAAACTTGATGTTAAAGATCTTAATGATAAAAATCTTGGATCTGACCCCTGATCCAGATCCACAAAGACATTTAGAGGATTCTTCCCTAAACCATTCAACATCCGCTGCCACTCGGTTTCTCGTGATCAGTTCATCAAACATAAATCTGAATAGAAATTAACAGAACGACAACAAAGCATCAAAAGAAAGTGACTAATTCAATAAACATCGGTTTGTCTGTGATCTGATCATTTTCAATCAAAGGATAAACACAAAATCAAGGTTGTGAAAATATCACAGATTTCCACGAGTGTCTTCAAAACATCTGATGCTCATTTAGTAATTCACCATACCATAATGTACTGTATTCATTGGGAGGGGTGGACCCATGTGACAGCTAGTAGTGTCCAATAGGCACATGTGGGCGTGTCTTCCATCAGGCCCCACCCCTTGCTCCTCCTAATATGGTCACGTCCGGTTTCAAGAGATGGACAACGAGGACAACAAGCCACTGTTTTAATATTTGGATTAAAACCTTTTTAAAACGAATTCAGCAGCTTTCTATGGACGATGAAGCCAAAGCGTCTAAATCGCCCCCTGGTGGCTGCTTGCAGTGTAGCTTATAAGCCCCGCCTCTTCCATGTTAGCTGACGGGACATGGCACAAACTAAAACAACACAAACAAGGTTCTGTTGTTGATATAAATCACTTCACGTCAATTAGATGACGTTCAAATGGGGTGGTCCTTCCCTGTGTGTGTGTGTCTGTGTGTTTGTGTCTGCGTGTGTGTGTGTGTCTGTGTGTGTGTGTCTGCGTGTGTGTGTTTGTGTGTGTGTGTATATGTGTGTGTCTGCGTGTGTGTGCGTGTAGGCCCGATTCAGTCGTCATATCAATATTTGATCACATTGGTAACAGGAATGTTAATTAGCAGAGATGAAGGGATTCTGCTTGTTTTGGTGTCACATTAACACACACACACACACACACACACACACACACACACACACACACACACACACACACACACACACACAATAAAATATGCACACATGCCTACAGCTACACATGTACACACATCACATGCAGGCTCCAGATCAGAATACAGTAACAGTGCTCAGATTTTTTATTATAGAAACTTTTTGGCAGAGAGTGTGTGTATGTGTGTGTGTGTGTGTGTGTGTGTGTGTGTGTGTGTGTGTGTGTGTGTGTGTGTGTGTGTTTGTGTGATTATGAGACACAGGGAGGTGTTGTACTGATTTTGAAAACTAGATTAGGGGCATTGAGACACACACGCTCGCTCACAAACACACACTCGCCTGCTGCTGTGAGCCACTTCTCCCTCTCATCCCCTGATAGTGGTTTTAAAATTGCAGATCAGATATTGAATATTGATGTTGGACCCCCCCCCACTCTCTCACACTCTCACATACACACACACACACACACACACACACACACACACACACACACACACACACACACACACACACACACACACGCCCTCGCCTGTTTATAAGTCTCTTCTAATGAGATCACTTTGATTTCTTTCCATTTCTAATGAGATCAGTGAACAACGAGGGGGCAATAAAGGCTAATTATCTCAGTAGTGATTAATTCATAACAGCTATTTTCATATCTGTAAGAGAAACACTTTCTTTTAGGAATTTTCCACCCACTGCTGGAGGTTGTTTTTCAAACAGACAGAAAAAAAAAGGATCATTTTGTGATTAGATTTCCCAGTTGATGTAAATCTTTCTTGAAAAGGAACAATTGAAACGAAGCCACACAAACTTCTTGTGTCGGGGGTTTACTACGTGGGCGGCCGCCTCTCGGGGGGGGGGAAGAGCGGGTCGTCCACCCACCGTTCAATTCCTGGCTCCTCCAGGCCGCCTGCTGAAGTGAACCCCTTGATTCTGTCATTGTGTGGAGGAGGTGTGATAGAAAAGTGCAGCATAGAGAGGAACTATATGAAAATGTGTGTGTCAATGTGCGGATGTGACTATAGAAATGTGTGTTTACCATTTACTGTAGTTTTTCTTTAAATACTGTTCTCTATGGGGATGTGTGGTCAAAGTTATAAAAGGAATTTTGATTTTTTCATATGCAAAATTGCAGGAAATAATAGTCATATATGTATATTTATATGAGTAATATAGTTAACTATTAATGTAGATCCTCAATACACTAAATGACTTATACCGAGTGTCTGGATTCATTGAGATCAACAAACATGTTGACGTTTTTCTTTTATTTTGAAGATTAATTTTAATAATTGCGCTGCTGTCGAGAGACGACAAAAATCATCATTAAGTGATTTCATGAACAAAGCAGCAACGTTCCCTCAGTCCAAGAGCTTCAGAACAAATTAAAATGGTTGTGTGTCAAAGCATATGTCTAATTAGGGAAGTGTGTGTGTCTGTGTGTGTCTGTGTGTGTGTGTAGTGCTCTAGGCAAGCAGAAAAAGGCTAATGCAGTGGAAAATGTGTCTTAGCTGGGCCATGAAATAACGATGAGACTGTGACTTAATCATGTCGACACGTAGAGGTTTCTCTCTCTCTCTCTCTCTCTCTCTCTCTCTCTCTCACTCTCTCTCTCTCTCTCTCTCTCTCTCTCTCTCTCTCTCTCTCTCTCTCTCTCTCCCCTCCCCCCCGTGCGCTCCTCTCTTCTCTGATAAACTCTGACAGTGACAGTCTTGCAGTGGCTCTTTCATTTCTGTTTTGATAACTTAATTAGTATAATGTCGTCAACAGCAGCTCATGAAAGCTCAGATTCCTGCACGTGAAAAAACACTTAGATATAAAAATCTTGTACAAGTGGTTGAAGATGTGGTTTTTAAAAAACAAGTGGTGGATGAAATACTTTAACCACAAATGTGCTTTAGAATAATTCCATCATATTTCCAAATCTTTTTTTTTATGGCTTCACCAACTTTTGAACGTGCGAATGTGAGTTGTCGTATTTAATGGGAGTAGTTTGCAGAAACTCCCTGTGACCATGGATCACTACATGTTTATGAAATGCTCATAAAGTGGTTATGCCGAGATATTAGCTTTTCCATGTTTTATCGTCTGTCTTTCCTTTTCTTGTTTTCGTCGTGCGTACAAAGATCATGTCTGTTTTTCATAATATTTATCCATGCGTCATCCACATAACGATCTCTGAGCTGATGGCTGTTAAAATGTCTATATTCAGATGTAATTAACGTGTCTTTCCCGTCCTCTGTCCTCTGTCCTCTGTCCTCTGTCCCCTGTCCTCTGTCCTCTGTCCTCTGTCCTCTGTCCAGGCGGCTGCACCTTCGAGGAGTCCTACAGCGGCTGCGGCTACAGCGTGTCTCTGGGAACCAATGGATTTACCTGGGAACAAGTCAACTCCTGGGAGAAGCCCACCATGGACCCGGCCCTGCCTACTGGTACGAGTCTAATTCATCCATTTTGAGAATTTGCTGAACTCTTTCCAGGGTGAAGGGATGAAGCTTCAGGAGATGGTCTGTGTCCCAATGCAGGGGCCTCACCTGTGTGACATCACATTTATATCTTCTGAAGTTTTGAACTCATCTCTTGCTGCAATTATCTCTTGTTCTAAAACTGATTAGTTGCAATGAATCCTGGGAAACGTAGTCCTAGAGGGAGAGGCTCAACCTGCTGGAGCCTGTGTTGCTCTGGGATGGAAGGAGCCCTATGATTGGTGCAGCCGTGTACAGTCACACTGTCTGTGATCCAATCGGATGTTAAATTGAGCCTCTGAAAGATGCCCCCCCATCCCCCCCTTGAATTGGGACACTTCTAGTCCTTCTCAGAAAGCATTAGAGTGAATCCTTGCAGAAAATTCAGTTCAGTAGTTTGTTTTATTTGGCTTCCTCACTAACTGAGGAGAGCAGGGAGTGGATTTGGGTAAATCTTCTTCTTCTTCTTCTGACCTTCCTCTGTGCACAGTGTCGTCCTGGGGAAGTGGAAAAAATAATAACTTCTCATATCAGTAATGAAAAAAAACAACACAAGTAGTTTGTTTATAGTTTTTCCTCTGGATGAATCATCACATTTGTTTAAACCCACATTTTGTGGTTGTTTAAATTGCTAGTTTCAAAGTGGCAGAATGAAAAGTTTGAGGTTAAAATTGTCTCAGTTTCAGCTTCAGGAGAAAAGGTTAAGAGGTTAACTACCCTCCCTCCCTCCCTCCCTCCCTCCCTTCCTCCCTCCCTCCATCCATCTGAGCTGCAGACTGATGTAACCGAGTTGACAGATTGTGACGTGACCCCGGACTGGTTTCTCTTTCTCCGCCTCTCAAACGCCAAATGGCAATCACATGTCCCATCGCTCCGTCTTATTCTCCTGCACGCTCTCTATATGTCTGTCTCTCTCTCTCACACACACACACACACACACACGCACACACACACACACACACACACACACACACACACACGCACACACACACACACACACATGCTCACACACACATATACGCTCAGTCGCTCGTCTCATCCATTTCTCTCCCTGCGCCTCAGTCACCTTCTCCTCCTTTCTTCACTCCATTAACTTGACTGTTACGAGTGTTTAAGAATGTGAGCGAGGTGCCTCCTCCCTGTTTCACTCTCTAAAACCCGGTAAATCTATAAATCTATAAATCTATATGTTTTGTATGTATCTTTATGATTAAGAGTCTGAACCAGGCTTCATGTGTTTGTTCCATAGTTTTTTCTGATCTGGTTACTTTTGGTTTCACATTGTAATTTAGGGACTAGAGAATTTTGTCTGACATACGTGTCATCACTTACGTGGGCGGAGTCTACCTGTATTTGACTCTGATTGGTTGTCGATTGGGAGGGAAGTAATGTTTCTCTTTGAATGGAGAAAAGGAAACTTTGAATGAACGTCAAATATATCGTTGGAGGTGAAGACTGCAGCTGCTTCCTCCTCTTCTTCCTCTTCCTCTTCTATTGGTTAATTCTGTCTCTACTTCCTGTGATTGGTCCAAAAGTCCAAACTATCCACACCTCTCTTGCTCTGAGGAACCGTTCACACCTGATGTTTAGATTTGGATCAAACAAAGTAAACGTGAAAGTGACCTTCTCTTGCAGTTACACATGTTTTACTTTGTGTCGTGTTTTGTGTTCACATATTGTATAACTGTTTGTGTTAATGTTCCTTCTGGCTCCCGGGTTTAAAATCACCACAGAGAACTTCATTACATCCATCTCTTCTACGTGTCTATAACCATTAATCATTCTCATATTACACCCAACGATCCAATAACCCTCTCCCTCTTTCTATATTATATATTATCTCTCAGTCGAGTCAATTATCGTGCTCGTACATCATCATCATCATCGTCTCCCCCCCCCCCCCCCCCCTCTATCTTTCCCCATCATTGTCTCTGACATGTGAGAGGTGGTGGTGAGACAGATCCTTCAGAACCGTCTGAGATCCTGCCCCGATGATCTGATACGACTGAGCGGACATGATTCTCTCTCTCTCTCTCTCTCTCTCTCTCTCTCTCTCTCTCTCTCTCTCTCTCTCTCTCTCTCTCTCTCCCTCTCTCCCTCTCTCTCTCTCTCTCTGTACCCGTCTCATGTCAGTCTCATCTATCGCCGGGGTGGTGCTTGTCAGTGGTGATCTCCATCACGGCCTATGAGCTCTCCTCATCACCGGCAGCTTATCGACCGCCCGCTGGCCTGACAGCTGTAGATCTGATAAAGCAGGACAGGAACAAATTGTCTGTCAGACTCTTTGTGCTTTTTTTTTACCCTGATGTTGAGTCTGCTGCTCGTACTGGACCTCGGCTGTTTGAATTAAAGCATCAACACAGAAGCTATAAATAACTGATTCTCTGTTGGACCTAATCAAACGTTTGGAATTGATTGAACTACGCAGCTGGTTGACGGACAGGCAGATCAGTTTGGCATCACCAGAAATTACAATTTAGTGAAGAGGGCGCTCAGCTGAAAAGGAAAAGCTTTCTGTTTACCAGTTGATCTGCGTTCGGACCCTCACCTACTGTCAGGAACTCTGGGTCGTGAACACAAGACTGAGATCAAAGACACAAATCACTCTGATCAGGATTCCTCCCTCCAGTCTTTCACTGGAGGTTTTGCTGGGAACAACAAACTGGGATTAAGCCAAGGAGCAGACTCAGAACCTGTGTAGCTGGGGAGAGGAACGCAGGGAACACCCCGGTTGACCTGCTGCCATCGTGCCCTGACCGTGGTGGAAGATAACGGACCGATAGAACTCAAGTGAAAGATGTAAGATGTCTGCATTAGCCTTTCACCAGGCCTCAGCCACAACGGTACATCTTGTCGAAAACCCAGATGTTTGTAGATGTAAGAAATATGATGTTCACTCGACAGAAGATTTCTGGAGAACAAAAGCAGAAAAGGACGCTGCTCCTTTCTGGAGGAAGAGTTGAGTTTAGAAACTGGAAACCTTGACGCTCTTCACTTGAGTTTGTTCTTCCTGCAAAAATGAAGTTGGACCCTAATCACAATTCAACAGAAATCTATTGGTTTAAGAAACGTGTTCTGTAGCTGTTTGGAAAGAGGTTCTTCAGAGATCCGAGTTCCAAAGAGTCGAGGTTCATCGGCAGACAAACAAGTTGAGGCTCAATTCAAATGTTGGTATATTTTTACAGAGTATGCGTACGCATCAATATTCATAAACGTTTGGTTCCCCGGTGATTTCAAGCTTCCTGTTGCCTCAAAGCTTTTTAAAGTGTTAGATCTCTGCCTCCAGCGTGAGAACAGCACCTTCATGTTTGCAGGGTGAATTCAAGCCTCTTGCTTTTGTCCCTTTGCCTCCGACATCGACACGGCCATCGTATAATCCTCTTTCGCGCCTCACCTCCCTGATATTGATGAGGTTGACACAGTTGTCAGAGAGCGTGTCACCCACACTCCACCAGATTGGATTGGTGCCATCGCTCTCGGCATCTCTCCCCCGTCTCGCCTCCATTGAGACATCATTGTCATATAGTCCATGCCCCTGACAGCGTATCGATCTCAGGCGTCATTGGATTGGAAGGGGAGGTTTGTTAAGTTCCTCCCTCATCATCTCTGTATTGATGTTGTAATGATGTAATATAGCAAACACACAAACACACACACACACACACACACACACATACACCTGACGACCCAAAGATGTGACGAAACTGGACGAGTTCTCTTTTCTGCCGTCACCTCCATATCGACGTAATCCATCCTACAATCTGGAAAACATCTTTTCATGCGTCCTGCTGTGATGTAACCTCGTCAGAAAAACACACTTAGATCTGAGGAGCATGATGCAAATCAACACACTGGACGGCAACAGGGATATTTTATCATTCATTGGGTTTCACTCGATAGATAAAGAGTAATTTATTCTGCTTTTAGCTACGCAAAAAGAGACACGTCCATTTCAAAAGATCCAACTGTCACTGCTCAAACTCCTCCATGCGTCTTTTACGTTAACAAAGCTGTGCAGCGCTGCGTCCACTAGAGGGCAGCGCAGGGTCGAGACTTTCTGACGACAACGAGGGTTCGAGGAGGTTGTGGTAACGTTTCTCTTCAGGAAGAAGTACGACATGTAGACATCTGTAGTTTCTGTGAACCCTCAAAAGTTCCACCAATGTTGACATTTCTTACTCGTACCTTACGGTCGTGTATATATATTACGTTGAGACGTACGACTTCCTGCTTGTCCTGTAACGTAGCCTATAGGAGGTCATATACGTGAGAATGTACGGGATCAAAAGACTGAACGAAGTATATTCTATGAAAGAAAGTACTTATAGGCTGCAGAGCTTGACTGACACGCAGACACATGCACACTTTTCGTATTGTTATCCGAGCTCTTACCGGCATTTTTCCAATCGAAAAAAAACATGAGCCATAAAAGAAGAGGGAGAACAAAAAAATCCACCACAGTAAATTTATTTCACTGTCAATCTTTCCGCAAACCTGCAAATCTCCAAAAGAATAGAGGCTTCTAGGGCTTTTAGTTCTCCCGTGCTCACTGCCTGGCCCTGCACACACACACACACACACACACACACACACACACACACACACACACACACACACAGAGAAACCGACACACACACAAACACACGCACACAACTCATACCTCTTATTACCTTGAAACCGCAGGCCTAGTGAGCGACTCACACGAGCACCAAACATCAAACTTCAAAGCCAGTCGATGTTTTCAGCAAACCATCAACACGGCCACAATCTGAGACGTGGAAAATGATCAGAGGGAGATGGAGGGAAGGGGGGGGGGGGGGCAGAGACAGAAAGAGAGGGAGTTCAGAGGATGATTGAGACATATGTGATATTACTGGAAAACATGGGGGAAAATTCTCATCTGTATAATTGAGCATCATCAGCGTATTGGAGAGCCTCATCAGAGGAAAGTGTGTGTTTCTCTTTTCTTAACATGTTGTGCAAGTGTGTGTGTCTGCTGAGGCACATTAATATGATGTCAAATAACAGAGAGACTGGATGTCGAAATCAAAACCAAGAAGAGGAAAGAGAAATATTTCATTCACGAAGATTGAAAGTTTGTCAAAGAGCGTTCAGACAGTCGAGAGAGAGAGAGAGAGAGAGAGAGAGAGAGAGAGAGACCCCCCCCCCCCGTACTCAAGAGGAAGATAAAGAAAAGCAAAAGGGACACGGTGCTTCACAAAGGACGAGAGACGAGCATCCAGATGGAGAGATGAGGGAGGAAGAGACGGAGAACAGGAACCGGAGAAAGGAGACGAGCACAGACGGACACAAAGGAACAAAGACGTGTCCTTAATGACTCGCTTTGCTTTTAGCTACTCGCCAGTTTGTTCCAAAAAAAGCAATTTCCAGACCTGACACGTGGAATGTGTTAAAAGTTTTTGTTGTATTGTTGTTTATTCAAAGCTCTGTTGGAAAGAAAGAGTTTTCAAATCATCACACGCAGAAACCCACCTTGGATTTGTTAGTGAATCATCAAGTTGTTCCCTCTTCTCCTTCAGATTCAGCCCTGAGACTCTCCAGTTTTACTTCTGCACATTTCACAGGAATCAGGGTTTTAAGCATCACTTCACTGTAAAGCTTCACGTGAGCTCCACTGGACGAACAAAGACGACAATCCTGTTAAATTATGTTTTTTCTGCACCGCATCGTGAAACGGTCTTTTTATGTTGTTTTAATTTGCCGCGACACAGTGAAGGAGATTTGAAAGGGTTTAACTGGCTGATACAAAAGCAGCGAGAGGCCGAGGGGCTCAGGTGGAGATGGACAGAGACGTAATTCTCTCACAGCGGAGGACAAATCACCAGACGAATAGAAATCCTTCGTTCTTTCTTCTGCTCTGAACAAAGGAATCTTCAGCTCAGCAGCTACATGTCACATTCTATCGTAGAACCTCTGCGTCTCTTCTCTTGTCTCCTTCTCGTTGTCGCCTGCATTGTGTGTTTGGACGATATCTTGTTAAGAACTGAAATGGCAGTTGTGCGTCTCCTTGAAGTCAAACAGAAGATCTCTGTCGTCTCTCCCTGTGAATCTGAGTAGACGAACATCTAATGATCCCCGGAGGGAAACTGAGCGGCTGCAGCGACGAGGAGACGAGGACACAGATTAGAAGAAGAAGAGGAACAAGAAACACATCATTTAAGAGCAATTACAAGAGAAGAAAACACGTTGTTAGAAGAAACAGATGAAAGAGAAGAAGGTCGGCAGATAACAGGTTTATTATTTATTCACAGAATCACGAGTATGAAAGTAAACAGGTTTTTGTTTTCAGTTTCCATCGTGATCACAACTTGGAAATAAGAAACATTATTAGATTGTGACTTTAAAAGAAGTAATATTTAGAGCAAAAGGGTTAAATGTGCATTAACTTTTAATATTGTTTTAGTTTTAGTGAGTTTCAAAGATCTATAGTTTAAGATCTTAACCGTTGTACACGTGTAGAATTGTGTGAATAACATTTGCTGGGTTGATCTGTTAAGAAAGTTACGCAAAAAGCTCAAACTTTATAACCTTAAAAGTTTTGCCCAGCCCCTCCACAAACATTTAATGGAAATGGGTTTAGTCGTTTTTCAGTAATCCTCCCGACAGACAAACCAAATCAAATTAGTCAATAACCCGAACCCTAACCATAACCCTAACCCTAACCCTAACCCTAACCATAACCATAACCCTAACCCAAAGATGGTGACAACACATTCCTGGATTCGCTAAAATCCAACGAGTTCTTTCTCAGGCCGTGTTCCATCCTGTGGACAACTGTGGATTTGGAACAAACTTTTCTACTGGATTAAAATTAATAGAATCACTACTTATAAAAATTGGTATCGTTATTTTGCAAGATCTCATACTTACATTTATGAGCGTTTTACCGGCAGCGGTCGCCAACTTGATTCACGTCGTCTGTGGGTAAAGAATTCAGCATTTCTGTCTACCCTTACGTTTATAGCCGTGTCCTGAACACACTACAGAACACTACATATGTTTAATGTCACATGGAGAAATGGAAAAACCCCGCCTCTTCATGGCCACGCCCACAACACAGGGCTGTGGCCTCGCCCGTCGGAGGTCCACTGAGTCTTTACGAAATGTGCAGCGTCAGCATCTAGAAGCAATTAGCACGTTCAACCAGGTGGTCTCTGAGGACGTCCTCAGAGTCGTCCTTCGGAGACCCCCCCCCCCCCACCACCACCACCTGCGCTCTTCTAAGAACCTCACACCAGGAAGTCTTTCATTCTCCTATTTTCACTTTTTCTCCGTGAGATTTCTTTTTCCTCTTTGGCGTTTTGAAGCCTTTTCAAAGTGTTGACAGCCAAATGGAATGTACAGGTTTTCTCCTCCTTCTCCTCCCGGAGGTTTGAGGTTATTGTAAAGATAGCCGGAGCTCTATTGTGTGTTTGTTTCTGTGTGTGTGTGTGTGTGTTTGTTGTAGCCTGTCATTTGCGCTGTTGATGTGTTGATGTTTGCACTGACTGGCAGTCCCGGAGCAGAACCGTGTTGCAGCTAGAAGCCTCGCAGCTCTGCCTGTCTGCGCTCTTCTCTCCACCACTTCTATTCTATTCTTTCTTTTTCTTCTGCTTCTCCTTCTTCTTCTCCTTCTTCTTCTTCTTCTCCTTCTTCTCCTTCGCTCCCTTCTCTCCTTCATTCCCCCCCGCAGCACTCGCTCTTCCTGAAGCGTCTTTGTCCTAAATTTGCCTCTCAGTTTCCATCCATGTTATTTTCTTCAGATTTGACAGCTTGACAGAAAAGTATGTTTGAACTGCGCTGAACGTCTCGAGTTGTATTTTGACATTTTCCTCGCATCTGTGTGTTTTCATCTTTTGTGTGTGTGTGTGTGTGTGTGTGTGTGTGTGTGTGTGTGTGTCTGCTCGTCAGCGCTGCTTCTTATGTTTCCTTCGAGGGGCTGAAAACAAATCAGCACTCATCAGAGGGCGCCTCGCCATTCAGCTGTGACACATACTTAGACTGACACACACACACAAACACACACACACACACACACACACAAACACACACACACACACACACACACACAAACACACACTTACACACACGCTATCATGACTTGTTTAAACTGCCACCAGTAATAGACTCGTGAATTATAGCGTGTCACAGCAGCAGTATTGTGTGTATGTGTGTGTGTGTGTGTGTGTGTGTGTGTGTGTGTGTGTGTGTTGTTTGTGTGTGTGTTTGTCAAGTGGCGGCTGATGGGTACAGAGGTTAAATATCCCGTCCGCTCTCCTTGTCAGCTCCGGTGATTGGAGGGCCCTTGTCGGGGCTGACGTGATTGCATTTGTGATTTGTGGGCGGGCGAGCGAGGGGTATGGGGGGGTGAGCGGGGGGAAGTGCGCCGTCGGGCTGGTGGAATGACAAATGGACGCGGAGCAATAGTAACACATTGACAGGCTGACAGACAGCTGCTGTTTAACCTCCCCCCCACGGCTTGATTCCCTCCTCTGCGTTCTCTCGCTGCGGGTTCGAGTCTCTGAAAAGACGTCACGCTGTTCTGACTCGATGTCAACCCCCCCCCCCCCCCCCCCCCCCCCCCCTCGATGAGAGGAGATGAGATTATACATATAAAAAAACAAGTACACGTTAGATCGGTTGTATTTGTGTTTTTATATTCACTTCCTTTACTTCTCTAACTCTGGACATCACCAAATATAAAAACACGAGTCGGAAAGACACCGATGTAAACTCAACGTAGAAGAATACGCTGATGATGCTTTGTTCTATGTCCTCGAAAGTCCCCGAGCACGAGTTCCTGTCACTGCTCAGATCTCAGCCGTATTAATCTTTGAATGAAATGTCACCTCTCACAACTTTATTCTTCTTCTGCAAACTTTTTCCCACCGGCTAAATAAAGGCAAGTTAAGAGGGTTCTTCAATGTTGTTTTAGAATCGGTGGGGGGGGGGGCCTGTGTGGAGCTGTCAGTCTGTCAGAGTGAAGCCATTAGAGAGGGAGTGGGGGGGGGGGGGGAGATGGAGATGGATGGATTACCTGACTGGTGAAATCTCTTTTGTAACTCCGACTACAGCAGATAGAGCCGTCAGCGACAGACGGGGGG
The DNA here is from genome assembly GCF_947347685.1 of Pleuronectes platessa. Classification (NCBI taxonomy): domain Eukaryota; kingdom Metazoa; phylum Chordata; class Actinopteri; order Pleuronectiformes; family Pleuronectidae; genus Pleuronectes; species Pleuronectes platessa. The sequence continues at coordinate 2,246,027 of NC_070627.1, forward strand.
GCGGGGGGGAAGATAAGAGAGCAACGAGATGAAGGGAGGGAGAAGGAAAGGAAGAGAGGGAGTGAAGGAGAGAGAGGGGGGGGTGAGTGGTTAGGCTGAGTAGATTGTTTCTATATATGTAAAGAGCAGGTGCGTCAGGGGAGTGATGGAGAAATGGATCATCACTGAGATACAAGAGATTGAAATCAGACATTTGACAAACGGGTCATTTAACTTTGTCTTTGTCAACTTTTCTCTGCTTGTGTGTTTCCACCCCGATGTTTGAGATCAACACAAACGTGGAAGGAAGTCTCACGGCTTCAGGAGGTCGTGATTATTCTTCATCTTCCCCCGGATGCAAAAACAGAACCGCTGGACATCTTAGTGCTTATCGGACAAAACTCACAGATTTCACACACACACACACACACCATGCATGTGGAGCTCACAGCTTTTCCAGAGTAACACAAACGTAACAACACGTCTGCACGCTGTTTATCAGCAGGAGCAATAACTGCCAGTTTTAAGACCAAGCCACCGTATAAAAGCCTCGGATCACAGCAGTAATGGGTCCCTGTAGGCCAGTGATAACTCTCTGTGTGTTTATATGTGTGTGTCTGTGTGTGTGAGAGAAAGAAGGGGTGACGTAAACTGACAAACACAAAGAGAAAGGCAATAACGTAACACAAATGAACAACGACCAGGAAGAGGACGAGGGAGAAGGAACGAAGACGTCATCGACAAGAACGCTTCATTATGCGTTACATTACAACACACACACACACACACACACACACACACACACACACACACACACACACACACACACACACACACACACACACACACAAACACACACACACAGACACACACACACACACAGCTGCTGGCTCCATGTTGTCCAATGTGCCCTTGAGCCCAGTGACAGTTTGAAGAAGACAGGTAGACGGGTTATCTTAGCTCCTGACCAACTGGTTCTTCTTCTTCTTCTTCTTCTTCTTCTTCTTCTTCTTCTTCTTCTTCTTCTTCTTCTTCTTCTTCTTCTTCTTTGCAGAGGTCTACTAAAATCTGCTTGAATGAAATGTCTTTATTTCAAGTATTTTAACTTCCCAGATAACTCTGATCTTGTGGCCGGTCTCCCTCAGAGAAGGCCGGACACTGATCTCTTCTTCATGAAGATAAACGCAGGAGCACCACTTCCATCCCGGCTCTGTGTCTGTCGCGTGTTCGATTCCCGTCGGTGTTTTCCTGTTCGTCAGTAATGAGGCTCCACCCAGTGAGCAGGAGCTTCTTGATGACCTCAACTCTGTGAAATGAAGCTCTTTAGGAAAGCAATGCTCACTAAGAGGCCCGAGATGTGAAATCATAAACACGTGAGGATGCATGGAGGAGGCTTAATGAAGACGTTATAGAAATTGCATCAGTGCAACAGATCTCAGATACAGAAGTAAACACAAGGTCACATGGGCACGAGCGTGAGAAAACATATGTAGGGAAAAGTGGAAGTGGAATTCATCAGCGACGGGTTATTGTTATTGTTTATTTATGAATCTGTGAAGACAGTAAACATGGCCGACGTCCATCACCACCTCGGTGTTGAACCCTGATGTAAACAAGGTTACGCACAAAATGGTTTATTTCATGTTTTCGTCATAAATAAACTATTATATTATTTATACATCCTTAAAAGTTATTAGATATGTAATAAATAAGATGTTCGAAAGGTGACCATGAACAAACAAGTATGTAAAAATGCCCCTATTATAGTTTTTGGTGATTTCTTTGACTCAGACATTTCTTTTGATATATAATGTAACTGGGTCACATGACCAGAGTTAGTAAGAGACAGATGGACTGTTGCATTGTGGGTCAGAATTTATGTGGATGCAGTTTCTAAATGACCTGATTCTGGTCCCAGAGGTTTGTTTGTCTCTTTCAGCCGCAGGGACACAAACAGTTAAGTCTGGTTTGCAGGATGGATGCAGTGTCTGCGTCTTTATGAGCATTTGTGCGTCGGTGTGAGGTTGTGTACATGAACCAGTGGCTTGTGGACCCGAGCACTTCCTGTTGGACTGACCTCATCGTCATTCACAAGTGTTTACTTTGTCGTTTTGTGTAGTTTTCCACTTAGAGCAAGTAAAGGTTGTTTGCCTTTGTAATTTGATTTGTCTAATTTGTGTGAGAAATGGAAGCAAGTGTGTGTGTGTGTCTGTGTGTGTGTGTGTGTTGTCCCTACTTTCTCTTTCTGTCTACTCTTTTCCTTCTCTCTCTATCTCTCCCCTCTCTCTCTCTCTCTCTCTCCCTCCATCTCTCTCTCTCCCTCTCTCTCTCTCCCTCCCTCTCTCTCTCCCTCCCTCTCTCTCTTTCTCTCTCTCCCTCCCTCCCTCCCTCTCTCTCCCTCTCACCCCCCCCCCCTCTCTCAGCTGGACTTCTCAATGAGGCTTGAGGAGGTAAATAACCAGGATGTGGAAATGCAGAAGTCATTAAAAAGCCAATTACCCACAGGTTCAGTGCTACAGGGAGAAGTTCAGGTTGTAGTGGAGAGCAAAAACCAAATACCAGTGTGTGTCTGTGTGTGTGTGTGTGTCTGTGTGTGTGTCTGTGTGTGCGTGCATGTTGAGATTTGCACCTTTGCATATTTTCTGGATAATTTTGTGTGTATGTGTGATCTAATGTGAACAGGCCTGCTCATGTGAAGGCCACTTTGTGTGTCCATGTGTGTGTCAGTGTGTGTGTGTGTGTGTGTTAATCAATGTCTCAATGAGAAATGGAAGTTTAATTCACCGTGTCGTAAATCTGAGTTGTATAGAACAATATTAAACTTTATTACCATTTCTCATGTTCACTTTACACTCTGAGTGTATCTTTCACTGAGTAAATACAGACACACACACACACACACACACACACACACAGACACACACACACACTCTATTATCCACTGGTAATTACCTCTGGACTCCGGGGGCACAGGGACAGATCACACAATCACACAGCTCAGATAAACACACGCTACGCGGAGCAGAGCCTCGGCCTCGGGGGGGGGGGGGGGGGGCGGGGGGGCGGGCGTCCTCACCGAAGACAAATGTCTCCAAACTCGTCTGTTTGATCAAAGTTTCACGAAAAGTTCAACTGGACTTTTTACTGGGAGGTTAAATGAAAACACCCGGAGAGCTGTGGACCATCCCTTATATTGCTTATTGTAATATTGCACTTTCAAAAGTAACACAACATCTGGCGACTTCCAGATTTCCATAACTTCAGAATCTCGTCATGGGGCCAAAGTCAAACACACACACACACACACACACACACACGCACACACACACATTGATGTAAGGGACACCTAAGGGCAGAGTCAAACACAAGACGACCTCCCATCCATTGTCTCCAGTGTCAGTGGTCACATGCTTGCTCTTCGATCTCCTATAGGTCGAGCCGTCCCTGACCCGCACAGCAGGGGCTTTTGGGATTTAGAGTTCCCACGGGTCAGATCTCATGCAGGGGTTTAATGTGTGGGTTCACTTGCGTGTGCATGTGTGCGTCTGTGTGTGTCCGTGTGTGTGTGTGTGTGACTTATAGGCTGGGTATTGATGAGCTGTCTATGAGGAAACCGAGAGGCTGTCCCTGGAGGACTGATCAATAACGCTAGTCTCCTTGTCTTCACCTCCTTATTAGCAAAGATTAGAGCAGCTTCACAACAGCCTGCAGGCATGTGTGTGTGTGTGTCTGTGTGTGTGTGTGTGTGTGTGTGTGTGAGTGAGAGACGCACTCCATCCAGCCTGTCTTTATTCACAGCAGAACAGACTCCTCAGCTCCAGGGTCCAAACAGACTGTGTATAAAGAACAATGTGTCTCCACTTCCTCCCACTGTCCAGAAAATCAAGCCAAATATTCAGAATCATGTTTCTTCGCCTAGTTTTTCATCTCTCTGATGAATCCAGAAACCTGGACACCTCGAGCACGGCTCATCTTATCGGTTTCACACTTATCAAGTGTATCAGAAAGTGCAGTGAGGAATCTGCCCACGATTTAGACGCACGATACGTTTAGATATGAATAAGCTTCTGAGGCGATGCTCTGTGTTAGACTCAGGTCACAACAACAATAACAACAACAACAACAGATTCTCCAGTTCAGCTTCAATGAACTTTGATTAAACAGGTTGTTGTGCAGCAGGTCATTCTAAACAGATACGTGTAGATCAGACACTGTGGTAAACATTATACAACTCATTAAAACCATCTAAATATACTTGAATATGTACTTGTATGTGTATACAATGTACATACTTAGCATTTTATTTAATTCTTTTGCCTTTTTATATTTCTTTATTCTCTTGTCCACCTCAGTCAGCTGCTGTAACATCTGGATTTCAATCAATACAGTTTAATCTTCTCTTATCTTGAAGTGTTCTTTGACTCTGTAGCTTGGTCTGCGTCCCGTCTGTGAACATGGAGGAGGTGGGGTTTATCACCTATACTGCAGTGTGTTGTTGTTCATCTTTTTGTACAGTTCCTGGGATGTGCACACAATCACATTGTGTGTTTTTGTATTTATTTGGGGTTGAGGAGCATCTACATTTAATCCTCCTGACCTAATGAAATAAGAGAATTTGTTGTTTCCTCCCAAAACGACCCATTGGTGTTTATTCCAGTGTGAGATTGTGGTGTGAGTTGTGTTTAATGGAGTTTTGTCGTTGTGCGTTTGGCCCGTTGTCGTCTTGCTGACTCTGTGACACAATCGTTCTGTTAACCCACAGGATCAGTGACGACTGTGCTGTTGTGAGTCTGTGTGAAAGTGCTTCAGAAACCAGCTGGTTCCTGAACCGGAGCCAGAGAGTCTCACTTCACCCACAACTCATTCATAATAAACCCCCTCTGTGGGAACAGCATCGCCCCCCCCCCCCTCCCCCCCTGCATTATTATATCTCCTGTGAGCACAATCACCGTGTTGATGTGAACCAGGACCTCGGATTCGGCTGTTGTTGTGTTTGCAACATCGTGCTTCGTGTTCCCATTAAAACCAGTTTGTTACTGGTGGCCGCTGAGCGTCTCCACCCCATCATGAAGCCACTTGCTCCCCCTCATGGGCCCACCTGGACTATCTGAGGCTGTCGCTGTCTTTTTTTAGCGTTTGGCTCGGCTGCAGACGACTGACGCTTTGAGTCGGTGACGTCCACTGTTTGCGATGTTCGTCTACACAAATAAACTTGACTCACTGGAAAATCTGTGAAACAAATCCAAAGGTTTGAAGAATGTTTGCAGGAAGCTGAGGAACTGAATTCTAAAGCTGCAGGGCTGCTGCTAAACCATTAAGAAAAAAACCCAGTATGAGCACTTTGAGAAGAAGCTTCCATCTTGATCCTGCGCGCAAAGCCAGTGTGTGTGTACGTGTACACAATAACTCAACAATACATCGATAGTTTTACACTAAACTTGGTGGGATTGTTACTTCACCGCGTTTCTCCATAACTCAACAATACATCGATAGTTTTACACTAAACTTGGTGGGATTGTTACTTCACCGCGTTTCTCCACGTGATTCATTTTTGGAGCTGATCTGTGGTTGTCAACAAAAATGTGGTTCAAAAAACACTTTTTCCAAGATGTCTCCTGGACGAACGCCAGGTGTTAATGAGAGTTATCAGCTTCCAGTGGAATATCTGATGAGTTATGTGTAATTCATAACTCTGCACTTTGGTAAATATTCACATTACAGCCTCGGAAAAAAATCCACCTCCATTGTTCTGGTCTCAGTTCAGCCTCGTTTCCTGAAGACACAGTTTGCTGCGGGAGAAAAATGTGACAGAGAAAAGTAAGAAGAAGTAGAAAAAAGCCACAGGAGTTTGTGTGATGGACGTTTCCAGGCCACATGTGGACCCCCCCCCCCCCCTCCCTCCCTCCCTCCCTCCCCCCCGTTGAAATAACAGATGTAAACCTCTGAGATGCTGGAGGAGCTGTGAGAGAGAGCCTGGCTCAGGGCTCGGAGGGCGTCTTAATCCAAGAGACGAGACAGACACAAAACGCCCGATGAGGACAAAGAAAGAGAGACTGAAGAGCCACGGACTCTGAGTGGAGGCCCCTGGGAGCCACACCAGCACATCGCTCTCTGTGAACATCTTCCCTCCACGTCGGGTTTCACCAGAAGATCCGGGGACGTAATTGATCTGTTAAAGAGCGATTTAGTCTGCGCCTCTCTCTCTCTCTCTCTCTCTCTCCGCTCTGCTGCACAAACTCCTTTCATTCCCCCAAAACCCCTCAAAACGCTGTTGTTCTGTTCAACAAAAAAAAAAAAGAAGTTTGTAACGGAGCTCATGTAGATAAAGTTTCTTTCTTCTTACTTCTCCAGGCGGCTGAGAGTATTTTGTCATATCATAGAGATGTAGATAAGATGGAAGACGTTCTCCTGCTAAATCCTCTCTGTTATGTTTTGGATGCTTTTATTCCAAACCCTGCAAACCCAGGTGGAGCTGACCCTTCGCCCTCTCAGCCTCAGAACCCCCCCCTCCCCCCCCCCTCCTTCCCCCTTTGCCTCCAGGTATTTGCAACACGTCCACATTTGGTTTTTCTATTTTTTTGCACAAATGAAAAGAGCCGACCTCAATGTAAACCAATGTACATGCATTGTAATGGAATGGAAGCTGTTTGTGAGGAATGACAAAGTGCAGACGCACACACACACAAACACACAAACACACACACTCAGACACACCATCTGCTCCATTTGCTGTAATAGGGGTAAATTAGTTGGAGCCTTTAAAAGCCTTTTCCTCTGGGCTCATATTGGAAGTGAATGTTGAGGTGTCTGTGTTTACAAGCCACAGATGATGGAGGGAGACGGACTGAGGGGGGGGGGGTATAGGATGCATGGAGAGACGAGAGGAGGAGGGGGGGGGTGTGGACAGTGAGACGCTCAGACGGATGAATGAATGAGTTGTTCTGCCCTGATAATTACTGATTTGTCACTTTTCACATTATCACAAGGCTCAGAGACACAGGCTGAGAGATGGGGGGGGGGTGATGAGGAGATGAGATCAAATAACAGAAACATAAGAAGAAGAAGAACAATAAATTCATCTGAAGGAGATGAATTAAAGAATATCTGGATTTAATTAAAAGTTCTTCCAACAACTTTCATGGTCCTTCATCAAGGAGGTGTTGACGTGATCCTGCTGAGTCACAGAGAAATAGAAACAAAACCTTTTACCTCCTGTAAGGTAAATTATGAATAAATTATGAATAAATTAAATGAATGGATATTTCTTTAATGGAGCACGTTGAACTGGATCTGGTCCAACTGGACGAGTGACGGTGAAAAGGCCTCAGAGGGTGAGAGGGATGAAGGGATGAAGGGATGAGGAGATGGATGATGAGGGTGAAGAGACAGAGATGAAACCAATGAGTGTTCGAAGGAAACTAAATGAGGAGTAACACCCCCCCCCCCCCCCTCCCCGAGTGTGTGTGTGTGTGTGTGTGTGTGTGTGTGTGTGTGTGTGTGTGTGTGTGTGTGTGTGTACGTGCTTGCACACCTGTGTGGACTATGGAGGTATTTATCCTTCAGCTTTATTTGGATGGGTACATCCAGTGTGTGTGAGTGTGTGTGTGTGTGTGTGTGTGTGATGATGACAACGCAGGCCCATTACCCATTGAGGACACACAACATATGGGTTCCAGCACTTGTGTGTGTGTGTGTGTGTGTGTGTGTGTGTGTGTGTGTGTGTCCTCAGAGAGAATCGTGTGCACTAAATGTGTGAAATGGGCCAGAGAGCAATGTGGTGTTTGTGTGATTCCTCCTGCTTTGTGTTTCATGATGAAGATGATGAAGATGATGAAGATGATGAAGATGAGCCCTTCACACAACAACACAGTGTTTTGTCGTCCATGGGTCACGTCTGCTCCACAGCTGACGCGCTTGTTATTGCCCCCCCCCCCCCTCTTTCACTCTCCTCCACCTTTCCTCCCTCATCCCGTCTTCGTCTCTCACGTCCTCCGACTCAGCTGTCAATCATTTATTAAGAATAACTTTACAAAATTCACGAACCTTTCATCTTCGTCTTGTCGTTTCGGCTCCTCCTTCCCTCCCTCCCTCCCTCCCTCCCTCCCTCCCTCCCTCGTTCTCTCTATCCTCTATCTGAGTATTTACAAAGACGTGACGGAGAAGTTAAGAACATGTGAAACAACCTGGTGCTGCTGATGGAGTCACCAGATGAAGTAGAGAGGAGGTGATGGTTGTGTGTCTGTGTGTGTGTGTGTGTCTCCTCAGGGCCCCTTCAACTTAGGAAGTCCCTGTGTGTGTGTCTGTGTGTGTGTGTGTGTGTGTGTTTGTGCGCGCTCTCTTGTTTTTAACTAGCATCCCACGCACAACCAGTTCTGTGCTCCTGTAAAGGGACCTAGTTAACTCCCCTCTCCTCCCACAGACACACACACTCACACTCCCAGTGACACAGTTGCACAAAAAAACAACAACACACAAAATACTCTCATGGTTTGACACTGATTTCAAGTTCCTCTTTCACATTGCTGCCTTCTTTTAAACACGTATATACAAACGGCAGAAGCAGCTCTTTTTCATCCATCCCATCAAACGCACAACAATCACTTTCAAAGTGTTGAAATTTGTGGTTTTTATCGCACATATTAATCTCATTATCTCAAAAACAAACCGCTGGCAGATAATTAATAACAAGACTTTAACGAGACAGGAAGTCAGACGCCGACTCAGGCTTTGATTTCAACGTTTTTCTGCAGATGTGTGTGTGTGTTTGTGTGTGTGTCTCCCTGGGAGTGCGAGTATGGGTGTGTGTGTTCTTTGTGTGTGTTAGTGTTGACTGTCTGGCCTGTATTACTATCGATCCGTGCGACCCACCTTTTGTATTGATTTGAGAAAACCCCTCTATTAACCAGGGTTTCTCATTTCTCTCTCTCTAACACGTCTGAGGAATAAATATCTCACTCGTGTGTTTCATCACAAACTTTTTAAAGTTCAAGCAATTTAATAATTCAGCTCTTTCTTACAAATCATGAGGCTTAAATCATAAGATTCAGATTCAGCACAGACGTCAAACGACCGTCATCAGGTCACGTGATCTGATGTCGGGGGAAACCTTTTCTTATTTAATCCAAGAAATAAACCGAGTCCTATAAATAAATAATCTTTACATATCAGGCAAGACAATAGTTTTATTATTTGGTAGTTAACTTTAGTTGAGGGTTAAGAACTGAGGATTTTCTGAGCTCATTAAGCAGCATGACACTGTAACAAAAAGCCCAAATAAAATACAAAAAATACTTTCTGCTAGAAGTACTATTGAGGTACTTCTTCGAGAGCCAGTATAGATTTAACTATTAACGAATATATGACAAAAAGAGGACGAATTTACAATTTGCAAAACCTAATGTTGTCCGGATTACATTTTCTTTTAACGTGACAAAAGCTGAAATTAATCAGAAATTTGCCAACCCAATATTCCATCCATCTGTAGAGTCTACAGCATGAATTAGTTTACATTTGTTATATTATTTTTATAAAGGCAAAATTATTCTAATGAGTCTGTTTTAAGACTAATTTGAGGAATTATTTTCAAAAGAAAATGACAAAAAAAACGACAACACACGTACAGTATGCACACAATTGCAGTTGTTGTGTTGATGTGTGCGTGTTTATCCGAAGGACACTTACTATTAGAGTGTGATGTGCACGTGAGAATGTGCATGTGTGTGTGAAGACTGATTTGAAAACACTACGTTTACACATGCTGGTGTGAAATCCCAGTTGTCCCAGTCAGAGACGTCTTCAACCCGTTTCCAGTCTGAGTGCATCGGCTGAAACTCTCCTCAGCAGACACACACTGGTGTGCAGATCCCGCGCAGCAGCGGGGGGGGGTAAATACTTTGCTCAGAGGCACTTCAGCGGCGGGAAGACGCTGCGGAGGCTCCGGCTCCGTTTGATGTCGGGAGGCTTTGGAAAATAAAAGATAGATCTCAGATTCTCAGCAGTATTTGTGAAAACAGCCGGTCTCGTGTGTGTAGAGACGTTTGTTGCAACGAGTTGACCCAGTTATTTTGATGTGTGATGTGTGTGTGTGATGTGTGTGTGTGTGTGTGTGTGTGTGTGTGTGTGTGTGTGTTGACCAGGCAGACAGATTCATCCTTTCTTCTCACATTAACAGATTGCTCCTCTCTGACCTCACAGCTGGGAAACAACGTGTGAAATGAATGTTTTGTGCGCTCGTGATTGTATGTCAGTGTGTGTTTCTGTGTATGTCGTCATGTTTCAGTGTGTGTGTGTGTCTGTGTTTGTCGGTGAATAAAACGCCCATGCTCGTCCACGTGTGAGTGATGTCAGGGTCTAAAAATGGGTCTTTGTTGTAACCTTTTTTTGATCCAAACATGATGTGTGTGGCATATGTACAGAGGTGTGTGTCTGTCTGTGTGTGTCTGTCTGTGTGTGTTTGTGTGTGTGTGTTTTGAATCTGCAGTTACAACCCTTTCTTTTCACTAATATCACATTAGCACACACTGTATGAGTGACTTGTCGTGTAATGATTGTGTTTTTTGCAGAAAACACAACAGATGTTTCTTACTCCAGCTTTAATGAACACAAACACAACACACACGTCAAATAAAACTAACTTTATTTAAAACAAGCGAAACTACAGAGCTGTGTGTGTGTGTGTGTGTGAAGGTTGGACTGTGTGTGTGTGTGTGTGTGTGTGTGTGTCTGTGTGTGTGAACTCCTTCCTCTTCAAAAGTCACTGCTCTGCCCTTTAAAATCAAAATGTCATGACATCCAAACATCCCACAGTTTCTTGTAATGTGCAAAAAAACAACCGGATGAGCAAACACAACAAACAGATGTTTATATATTTATTTTTTTATTCTATTCTTTCATATCTCGTATTGTTCATATTTCACATCACGTCCCAGTGAGAGCAGAGCTGTGGGACTACAGATCTTTTTAGTGATTAACTGACTGAGGGGCTCAGGTCGGGTAGATGCTGTTTAAATGAAAGAAAGAACAAAAAGGAGAAGTTCCAGAATAATTCAATTATCTATATTGACCCACAATGTCTGGTCTCTAAACCAGTCCCAGTTCCCAGGTGGTTTCTCAGAGGTCTTACTGGTCTCGGTTGAGTTCTTAGTTCCCAGGATGTGAAGCAGATTTGATCCAAAGGAGCCGGTAGTTTACATCTGTAGCTTCAATACAACACGGACGAGATCCAAATCATATGCAGTCGCACAATCCTCATATCAGTCGCACAACCCCCCCTCGCACACATTCATTCTTCTTCCTTTCACTCTTCATGAATTCAGCAGTGGAGTGAACGTGCACACCCGGCCCCTGTTAGACGCTCACAGCCACACCTGCTTGATTCACCATTCCTCCTCCTCCTCCTCCTCCTCCTCCTCCTCCTCCTCCTCCTCCTCCTCTTTCCTCCTCCTCCTCCTCCTCTCTCACCAAACAGTCTCCCAATCACTCAGGCAGATGGAAGGCAGCCAAACGGCCCGACCCATAAAAGCTCTGCCCGGTGCCATAAAGCAGAGACTAAAACCCACTTAAGCCGCGGGTTGACAGTGGAAATGTGTTTGACGTCGTGGTTCAGAACCCCCCCCCCCCCCCCCCCGGGGGCGTGGACACATTAAGATCCTCACTCACAGCTCGGGTAAATCAAAGAGCTTGAGATGATTTAGATGCTTTTTTTGTTTATTGTTGTTGTTGTTGTTGCATCATTCAGTGGTGGCAGAAAGTGGCGTCACCAATTTCCTGCCGCCAGATTTTTATCCAACAAACTCAATTTCAAGAGACACTGATCTGAGCAATTTAACTCACTTTAAACTCGATGCTCTATCAAATGATTCTTTAATGGAGACGCAGGAGTGTGTGTGATACAGTGAGGAGGACCCCCCCCCCCCCAGCGTATGGACACTAATGGCTTTGTCTCCAGTTCAGAGACGTCCTTAGTGGGCCACATAGACCACGTCCTATGAAGGATGAAGCCTGGTGGGACAGGAAATTGGCCGGAGAAGGATCCACCTGTCAGATCCTTTGTTTCTCATGAAGGGGGGGGGGGGAGAGAAACACAGTGTAGGAATATGTCATGTCTATAATCATATATATTCCTTTAAAATAGAAACAGCCAAGAATGAGGTTTTTCACTTAAGGGATTATACAACCAGGAGTAACTTAAAACTCAAGTTACTCCATGTAGGAAACTCAATTTACAGTAGAACTTGTTTCATTATATTCACTCTTTATGGTATTTATACCTCATAAAACTACTTAAAGTTTTACTCGCCTGCTCACGTCTCCGCTTTACTTGGACACTTTGCATATTTACTCTTTTTATGTAGTTTTCATTGAATATCTTTCATATTTCATTTCACGTTCTCTTCTTTATTTCTCTTTATCTTTGTGCTTATACTTGCTTTCTAATTTGTTTTATCCGTCCCCAGGATTTTATCGCTGTGTTCATTGTTATGCACAAAAACCCAAAGTCAACTTCTTGGCCACAAACCGAGTTATGATTTGTGATGATTGACACATCATTAGTAAAAGTGTTTTCATCCAGTTTGCCTCTCACCAAGTGTCAGGGACCACAGCCGATTGTGTTGAGATCACGTTCTCACTGTCCCTGCTTCTCCTGTGTGTGTGTGTGTGTGTGTGTGTGTGTGTGTGTGTGTGTGTGTGTGTGTGTGTGTGTGTCTGTGTGTAGGTTCCTTCATGGTGGTGAACGCGTCGGGTCGGGCCTCAGGACAGAAGGCTCACTTCTACATGCCCACCCTGAAGGAGAACGACACCCACTGCATCGACTTCCTCTACTCGCTGTCCAGCCGCGACGGAGCCAGCCCAGGAACACTCAACGTCTACATCAAGGTGTGTGTCTGTGTGTGTCTGTGTGTGTGTGTGTGTCTGTGTGTGTGTGTGTGTCTGTGTGTGTGTGAGGGACTGACAGGCTGGGATGGATTGGGGCTGATAGACTGCAGCAGGTAAACTAACAAACAGGCATCTGGTGTCTGTCAAGGAGGGATGAAGCTATCACTGAGAACCTGTGCGTTAGTGTGTGTCTGTGTGTGTCTGTGTGTGTGTGTGTGTGTGTGTTATTCTCATCTAACTCTCCTGTGTGCCGTCCTGCAGGTGAATGGAGGTGCTCAGGGAAACCCGGTGTGGAACGCCTCTGATACCGTCACTGAAGGCTGGGTGAAGGCTGAGCTGGCTATTTCTACCTTCTGGCCCAACTCCTATCAGGTATAACACACACACACACACACACACACACACACACACACACACACACACACACAAATGTAGCCAGATGTGCGATCATTTTATATTTGTACGTATAAAAGTCTTTCCTGTCTCATGTTTCAAAATAAGAGCGTTGTACCTTGAAAAGCATCGTAACTAAATCCTTTCAGAATCTCAACACAGCTTCTACACACACACACACACGTAGACACACACACACAGACACACACACACACACACACACGTAGACACATGCACACAAACACACACAGGTAGACACATGCCCACACACACACCCTTTTCTTTTAGTTTATACAATGATTATTAACCGTTGAATCTGATGTCAAGACATTTGATATGCACATGAAACAAAAGAAAAACATATTACACAGTAAGTTACATTAAAATAAGTTACTTATGATCAATATAATTGTGTTTTTATATCACTGAAGTTTAGCTGAGTTCAAATAACTGAAAGTCTAAATCGTGGTTCGTTGGAGTCGTGAGTTTCATCATCAGGTAGAAACACGAACAACAGGATTCTTCTCTTTTAATGTTGAAACACAAAACACAAAACGCCCCCCTGGTAATGACTCACTTTGTGTGTGTCTGTCTGTGTGAGGCACCCTGCTGTGTTATTTTATTGAGGAAGCACAAAAGCGACTGTGTTTTACCTAATGACTGAGCTGTGTTCAGTAAATGAAAGCCCCCCCTGTGTCACACACACACACACACACACACACACATCTGAGGCACAGTTGTAATCAAAGTCACTTAAATGTGTGTGTGTGTCTGTTTGTGTGTCTGTGTGTGTCTCACTAATGAGGAGTCACTTCCCATCGAGAAATGACTCTTTCTTTTTCTAAAAGCTCAAAAACTTTGTGATTTTAAATATTACAAAACAAACTTTTAGGACAAACTCTGACTCGTCTGAACAGGCTGTGTTTTCAGGATCTCCCTAATATGTTGTGAGCAATTTATTAGGAACCCCTGTGCACCTGCTCCTTAGTGCAGAACAGTGCACTGTTCCCACTCCAGCAGAAATCAGGGTTTCTGTAAAGGCTCAAATCAAAATAGTGTCTCTTCAAGAAAAGCTCCTGCAGCATCTTGGATTTCTGTGAACTTGACATTCGAGTCACAGTCTTTTCTTTGAGGGAGAGATGGAGAATAAAGTGTCTTCCCAGAAGTCTTTAGTATTCAGACTGAGTCCGGTTTATACAGCTGAGGATCCCTGACAAGAGCAGCGCAGGGGTGTGTGTCTGTCTGTGTGTGTCTGTCTGTGTCTGTGTGTGTGTGTGGGTGTTCATAATATGTGTTTGTGTGTGAGTAAATATGTGTGGGTCAGGAGTGCACGGCCCCTTGACAGCCCGGCCGACTGCCTGTCACCCGGAGGAGGAAATGTAAATGTGGAAAGAGAAGAAGAGGAGGAGGAAGAGGAAGATTGACAAAAGAAACAGAAGAGCAATTATTAGACTAGAAGAAGTGACAGAAGAGAAAGGAAGTTATAGATGGAGAAGGATGGGGGGGGGGCACATGCAGAGACTAAAGGGAATCTCTCTCTCTTTCTTTCTTTCTCAGGTGATCTTTGAAGCCGTGTCCGTCCAGGGACATCCAGGGTTCATCGCTGTGGACGACATACGTGTCCTGGCCCACCCCTGCCGTAAGTGACTGAGCCTGTGTGTGTGTGTCTGTGTGTGTGTGTGTGTGACCCTGCACAACTGAGGCCCCACTGTTCAGCGTCTGCTTGCATCAGCTCTCTCCCTCTCACACACACACACACACACACAGACACACACATGCAGCATGCAGACAGATTGCAGAGAGGCAGGAGGAAGGTCTGGACTCAGGGTCTTCATCATTCATATCTGACAGAAACACTAACACACACAAAGACTCTGAGCTGCTTTGTGCAACACTCTGTGGTTTATACTGTGAGAGCAACACACACGTTGTGTTGCTCTCAATAAGTCTTGTTTTAAAAACTATGGCAGAGAGTTTTAATAAGTGGAAGAACATATGTTATGGAGGATCAAAGTGAAATGATCAGTTGGAGTCAGCTGGAGGTCAAGGTCATTGTGACCTTTACCTTGTGAACATGTTATATTAAGAACGTCCTTAATGGAGTCCTTTAAAATGTGTAATAAACGTTCAGTTAGACTCATGGATTAATTGATTGGATGTGGCTGGTGAAAAGGTCAAAGGTCAAGTTCACTGTGACACCACAGGGGTCTCTTTAACATGATCAGGTCAAAGGTCAGTGGAATGTTATACAGCAGCAACACCTGATGATGCAGAGACTGTGTTTGTTGTTAAAGGAATAAAACTAAAGGACAAATATTCAGTTTTTACTTTTGTCTTTTTCTGAGGTATAGCTGGTTTGTTCCCATCTCTAATTATCAGATTAGTCTAAGTGGTGAAGAGAATGTTTTCAGAATCAAATAAATGAAATCAAGAGGGTAATGTAAAGAGAACAAATATCAAAATGAAGAAAGGTTACTTGAAAAACCTTCACGTCCAAGTCCTTGTCATTTGCAACCATTAGCATTAGCGTCAGTGGGAATTATCATCGTTAAATGATGGATTCATATTCCGTCGGGCTTATCTCCGTCTGCACACAGTCAGAACTCAATTAACCAGTCGCAGGCTGGTTTCAATGTCAAGACAAAGTCACAGGACGGCCGTCCCACTGTCGACCGGCTCATCTGTCTTCCAGCCGTCCAGTGAGTTTCCAGTGTCTCGCTCCAGACGTCCCAGTTTGAAGTAGATTACTGCAGTTTGGACTTTTGGTGGATTGATCAGCTGTGGAGTGACCAGTGTACTGAGGAGTGACCAGTGTACTGAGGAGTGACCAGTATACTGAGGAGTGACCAGTATACTGAGCAGTGACCAGTGTACTGAGGAGTGACCAGTTTACTGAGGAGTGACCAGTGTCCTGAGGAGTGACCAGTTTACTGAGGAGTGACCAGTTTACTGAGGAGTGACCAGTGTCCTGAGGAGTGACCAGTTTACTGAGGAGTGACCAGTGTCCTGAGGAGTGACCAGTGTCCTGAGGAGTAACCAGTGTCCTGAGGAGTGACCAGTTTACTGAGGAGTGACCAGTTTACTGAGGAGTGACCAGTGTCCTGAGGAGTGACCAGTTTACTGAGGAGTGACCAGTTTACTGAGGAGTGACCAGTGTCCTGAGGAGTGACCAGTGTCCTGAGGAGTGACCAGTGTCCTGAGGAGTGACCAGTGAACTGAGAAGGTGTCCCTGAGCTGAGCAGGACAATGTGTGAGAGTCTTATCACCGGTGGTTATCTGCCTACTGGGATTTGACTGTGTCCTCATACCAAGATGGCGTCTGCCAACTTCTTTAAGACGTGAATATGGAACTTGAGGATCTATTCAGACTTTATTAATTCACCCTCTGCGTGTTTCTCCAGAGACATTAAAAGAAGCTTGAGCTCATATGACCTGGATTCTGTTCCATTTTTCCAGACCATAGATATGATATGTAAATGATGTGTGTGTGCTGGTTGATTCCCTCCTGTTGAACCCGTCCCACTCTGTGTGTGTGTGTTGCAGGTAAAGCTCCTCACTTCCTGCGTCTGCAGAACGTGGAGGTGAACGTGGGTCAGAACGCCACGTTCCAGTGCACCGCCGGAGGGAAGTGGTCCCAGCACGACAAGCTGTGGCTCCAGGTGAGTGGCCTCAGATCAGCTGGTGTGTGGGTCGGTGAGAAGTGAAGAAGCAGAAGAACCTGTAAAACACACAAAGACAGAAACTAACAAAAGTAATGTATTACTAAATATACAGTAAGTTGCCGTGCAGTGTAAACAAAGGAACAACAAAATGCCAGGGTCAAAGGTCAAAGGTTCAGAGGAGCGGAAGTGATCATGTGATGTAATGTGTGACGTACGTGTGATATGATTATTGTGATGATCATGTGATGACGCACTCTTGTCCGGACCTGTCTATCAAAATGATATATGACAAGTAAACTCCCACCAGCCAATCAAAAACCCAAGCAGGATAAACAGGTTTACAAAGGATAAATCTGTTGATATTATATTTCATAATATTTTGTCATTCAGTTTATAAATCATATAAAAAGGTTACAGTTATCAATCAAATGAAGATATGAAACAGGAACAGAGCAGAGAACATCCCAGACCTCCAGCTCCATCTCAGGATTGATTAAAAGTCCTTGTTGCGCTTCGCACCAATGACTCCATCTGTGTGTGTGTCTGTGTGTCTCTGTGTGTCTGTGTGTGCATCCATGCAAATACACTCATTCTAATTTACATTCATGTGCACTGGCAAGCTTGAATGTTTCCACTGCACATGGTTGTGTACCTCTGACAACTCTGCCTGTTACAGTAATGACATTTGCAATGGAGAGCAGTGACCCCCCCACACACACACACACACAGACACACTCTCCCCTGACTGGAGGTCTGTTGCAGGAAAAATATGTTTCACCAAATTGGCAGATAATTCTACAGCGGTGAGAGAAGATTGGATCTGGAGACGTAGGGATCATATGCAAAGCAGGAAGTGATGTCACTGCTCCTTTTTCATATTTCATGTCTGACTCGTTCAGTTCAAATTGCTCCTGTTTCCTCCCGGGGCGTCAGAAATCACTACGGCTTCATTATGGTTTCATGTGTTGATGCGTGTCTCTTGGAATGTGTTTGAATTCCCACAATCTGTGAGAGGAGCCACCAGGAGCTCTTCAGGAAGAATCAGGGGCTGAGGTCAGGCTTGTCTTTAAAGTTTACAACCAGAGTTCACCAGATCAGAGTGTGAAGGAGCCTACACCACTTCAGCAGGGTTAGTTCTATTCAGGCTCCAGAGAAAACCAATTCATAACTGGGAGAAATGTGGGTGTTGGTGTTGGATCCAGTGGTTTAAAGGATCGATGCTAAAGCAGGTCTTAACAGAACCTAAATCAAATTTCAGGTTTATTTAGCATATCACAGATTCTCTGTCTTTTGTCTTTTCAATATTCAAACTTTTATCACATTTTGATTTCCCTGGTGTGTGAGAGAGAGAGGTCAACGTTTTCATTATTTAAACCCCCCTGTAAGAAGAGCTCTGTCTCCATGAGCCCTTCACACGGCCTCTTGAAACCCAGTGCTCATGAAAACAAGCACAGCACTAATCGACTGGTTTTGTGGTTTCCCATCATGCAGCAGTGGAACGGCCGGGACACGGCCCTGATGGTGACCCGGGTGGTGAACCACCGGCGCTTCTCCGCCACGGTCAGCGTGGGCGACACGTCCCAGCGCAGCACGAGCCGCTACCGCTGCGTCATCCGCTCGGACGGCGGCTCGGGGGTGTCCAACTACGCCGAGCTCATCGTCAAAGGTACGTCCTGCTGGTCTGAGGTCAGTTAGGAGCTCATCGGTCGTGATGCATGGGAAAGGGTGAACGAGGGAGCGACAGTCTGGAAATCAGTCGGGATGAGGCAGGACAAGTTCTCTATGTAGAGGAAGTGGGAGACAAGCCTGGGTTGTGGTTGTGTGTGTGTGTGTGTGTGTGTGTCTGTTTGTGTGTGTTGGCAGTTGCTAGTTGGTGAACGCTGAGGACGGAATACTGAGCAGACCCCAGAGCTGTGCCTGGAACTCACAATGAGCCTCCTTTGACTCCGGCTCCGTCTCATGTGTCCTCCTCTCTCTCTTTCAAACAGACACCCACATGTCCCTGGTTCTTTTTTTTCTTTTAATTTAGTAAGAGACGGTTTTTGTTGTCAAGCTTTTTGTGTTTTATTCGTTTAGTATGAATTAATTAAGTAGGATTAATCCACGTTTAAGACAGGGAACTTAAAGTTCTATCTTTTACCTCTTAGGCCCCAGAGAACCAGTTCTGTTATAAAACTAGTTTCATAACGGACCTATTTAAAGTAAATTGCCAACGGGGGGCATTTGAGTTCAAGTGGCTAAAACTGGTAATCTTTAATAGGAATTATAATAATTACTGAATTAAAGTCAAGTGTCCATGGAGAGAGCTTCCCTCTGCCGAGGCTGAGGCCACATCCAGCCATGTTATAGAAAGTGCACCTCTGGATCTGCTCGTTCATCTGGATCCACTCCAGAATCTCACGAGCACTGATTCCAGTCAGACACGACCTAGTTTCTCATGAAGATCCATGAATTATTTCCTTAAAATTAAGTGAAAATGTAAAAAAGCTCCATCTTGCATTGTTAAGGAAAGAGATAGGAACCGCCCTGTTTGTCCAGATCTGCCCCAAAAATCATCATCCTTCCAATAGCTTTCATAAATTAGTAGTAATTCAGTTTCTTGGTTCTGATAAACAGAGAACCCAATGGACGGGGGTGAAAACATAACCTCCTTCTCCCCTTGTTCCCTGTGTCCCATGTGTGTTTAACTGGGCTGTTCCTCAAATCCCCTCGCTGACGACTGAAATCCTCTAAGGCCGGCCTCTGGGCTCTGAGCTCAACCCGGACACCAGGTCTGAGATATGAAGGAATCTCCTGATTTGTCTTCACAGTCGACTTCCGGTGATTCCTGTGAACATCGTGGAAAACTGTCCTGTCCCACGAGACGGGTCTGGACGCACTGAGGACGTCCGATAATGAGTCTGATAGTTCTGATAGACCTGGTGTGGTCTTTATCTTTCTCTCTGTGCTTATGAATTGAGGCTCATCCTCTTAAATCTAAACACTTTGCCATACTTTTACTTTTTTAATGAGTCTTTTATCCTCTAACACACGAGATAACAGCAGCCTCACAGACTTCCTGTTCTCTCGGTGAGGGAAACACAGAGGCCCCGTGTGCTCAGTCACTGTGAAGCTCACTTTCTGCTCTGATGCTTGACAATCTCCAGGGTTGTTTCCTGACAACATTGTGTTGCACTTCCAAAAAATATATATATATATATATATATATATATATATATATTTTTTGGAAGTGCAACACAGTTTTTTGGAAGTGCAACACACACAGTTGAACTGTGTGTGTGCTGATTAATGGGATTGACATTGCGTCACTGCAGCACATTTAAATGCAGGGACCCTCTGGCCTGAGTTATGTTTTTAATACATATTTGTTATGAATTATGCGGTTAACCCTGTTTGGCGTGGATGATGTTTTAATCTGGAGGGAGGGGGGGGGGGGCACAGTTTTGATTAGACGATAGTCCGGGGACTGAAACTCTCATCGCCATCTGTTAGCAGAGCACACAGCCTGCACTCCTGAGAACGTCCCAGTGTGTGTGTCTGTGTGTGTGTGCTGCTGATTGTGTATTTGAAGGTGTTTGTGCGGCTATTTCTATCCTGTGTGTGGGTGTGGGTGTCTGTGTGTGTCTGTGGGTGTGTGTGTGTGAAGCTCAGGTGCTGTCAGCCATGCATTGTGCCAGAGGAGCAGCCCATGCCAACACAGTGAACAAGAGAGAACTGCAATATGACACACACACACACACACACAAACACACACATGCATTACCATACTTCCCTCAAGCCCTTTGTGTGGTGTGTGTCGCTAAATGTGAATGTGTGTTACTGTCCTTTACTTTGTACACGTGTGTGTTCTCATGGGCCGCTAAGTGAAATCGGGGTTAATGAGTGTGTTGTTCAGTCAGGTGTGATCAGGGGAATCTGGATACTTCTCATATTACAGTGTGTTTATGTGTGTGTCTGTGTGTGTGTATGTGTGTGTGTGTGTGTGCTCATGCATGTTAATCCTCTAACTGCTGCTAGTTCCACAGCTGAGGTCTTTGTTGTTAAATAGTTAAACTTTTTAATCAAATTACTAAACTTCTGGAGCTCAAAATATTTGCATGTTGGACAAATGACTTGAAATCATCTCTATATCTATTTGAAAAATTATTTGAATTATTACTACTTGCACTCACGCTTGTGCTGGAACCTTAGTTTGAAATAATCACACAGACCAGAGGAGGCAATAGATTGAGGTCAACAACAACACAACTCTATTCTGATCTTGTCATCACTCAGTTTCCCCCCCCCCATCTTCTTTCTTCTTCAATTTCATCCTTTTTCTCATTTTTTGACTTTTAGAAATCCCGATTTTATGCGACTAAACTACAACAGTTAAAACGTTTACAGGGAACTCAACTGTGACCTGATATCTCCTCTATAAACATAAACATAAACTCGGTTGTAAACCTGAGTGACATCCACTCTCCTTTAAAAGAACACGTGTTTGCAGAAGCAGCGCAGAAAGATGTTCCCACAGTCCTGAGAGAGAGAGAGAGAGAGTGAGAGAGAGAGAGAGAATTATTTGCAAGTGGAAAAGGTGAAGAGGGGATCACAAAAACACAGAGAAAGAGGAGAGGAGGTAAAAGCTACTCCTAGCTTTTAATTTGACAAAGTCAGACAAGTGGCTATTGAAATGAGACACACACACACACACACACACACACACACACTCACGCACACAG
This sequence comes from Pleuronectes platessa, assembly GCF_947347685.1. Lineage (NCBI taxonomy): Eukaryota > Metazoa > Chordata > Actinopteri > Pleuronectiformes > Pleuronectidae > Pleuronectes > Pleuronectes platessa. Next base: position 2,267,658 of record NC_070627.1, read on the forward strand.
TGTCCAGTTTGATGGGACATTAAAGGACGTCCTTGACGACAAGTCAGTGACACTGAGAGTCTGCTGCACACACAGACACACACACACAGACACACACACACAGACACACACACATGTTTTCTCTGCTTCTGTGCGTTTGTCATTTGTATGGCTCTTGTCGAACAGATGCAGTCGAAGCCCCAGGGCAACAAGGTCTCAACCATACCGCTGGCTGTGCTGGCGTGTGTGAGTGTGTGTGTGTCTGCCTGTGTGTGTGTGTGTGTGTGTGTGTGTGTGTGTGTGTGTGTGTGTTTGTGTGTGTGTGTGACAGAGTAGGAAGGAGCAAGCCTGCATGACATGTCTCTCACGGAATATGAAAATGTGCTGTATTTGGGGCCATGTATCTGCATTCATGTGTGAGTATGTTGTGTTGTTTATGTGCATGTGAGTGTGTGTGTGTGTGTGTGTGTGTGTGTTTGTGTGTGTTCTGTCCGTCAGAGATAAGACTCAGTGGGGCGTAGCTGAGATCCAGGAGCGCCACTGTCAGCCAGTGCCCTGTGGACACCATGCAGAGTGTGTCTGTCTCTGTGTGTGTGTGTCTGTCTCTCTGTGTGTGTGTGTGTGTGTGTGTGTGTGTTTTTCTGTGAGATCCCCAGGAACACTGCTGCATCTTTCTAAGTCTCCCTCGGTAGTCATAAAGCTGATTGTAGTCCAAGAATAAGACCCAGCAGCATCACCGCAGTGTGTAAATGTCTGTCATTGTGTGTGTGAGTCTGTCATTGTGTGTGTGTGTCTGTCATTGTGTGTGTGTGTGTGTGTGGTGTGCGTGCGTCTGAGCCGGTGGAGCTCTCCGTCGCCCAGAGCTCATTCCTGGTCTTTTCTGTGTCTGTCCCCTGATAAGGAAATCGATAGGAGAGTGGACAGCTCGTGTGTCAGATCTCAGATCAGTTCAGATGGATTCGGCCCTCGAGCAGTTACAAGGTTTTAATTAGAAATGTGAGCAGGAAGTGTCGAGTGGTGAGTTCTGCAGGAAGCTTGACACGGGAGAGAAAACATGGTTCCACCAGATGAGTGACAGGTGTGGGGTGGGGGGGGGGGGGGGGATGCTTAGTGGTATGAGACACAACTCTGGTAATGCTATGGAAATATACAGATTTTAGATTTTCAGTTTTGATTTGAGCAAAATATAAACACTTTCGGAAACTATGATACGATATGATATGAAAACTGGGGAAAGATATATTTATATATAAATATGATCTTTTTATATATTTAAACTTTTCCATAGACTGTATAAAGACGGACAAATTAAAAGCTCATAAACTCAAGTTCAAGTATTTGATTAGTCTGGTTTGAATTAGGGTTTTGATACTGATACCGACTCGTGATTGGTCGAGAGCGTTTGTCGGCGGAACTTCAATATGGTGGCTCCACTTCCACAGTCACATGACGTGAGATGGAAACACCCATACGGGACGAATTCTTGACATTTCCTCCATTTATATAAATAAATTTGTTAACTTTATTTACAGGTTTTCGGCTTGACGGACACAGCATATACAGATTTATCTAGAATTCCTTCAAAATAAAATTCCTCACGTTAAGATATTTGGTTCAGTTCACTAATCTCGCAGCGGTGAAGAAGAAAATAGATGAAACAACATTTTGAAATGTACACAAGGTCGGACGAGAATAACCACGAATCAATAAAATACATGTTCATCAATTTGTAATACTTGAATATAAGTTTTATTGGTGTGAAAAACTTAGACCAAAGTTTGTTTATCTGCGTGTGTGTGTGTGTGTGAGAAAGGTAGGTACACACTACCCGCCTCTTTAACCAGGTCCTTAGGGCTCGCCTTAGGGGAAATGTGTGTGTGTGTGTGTGTGTGTGTGTGTGTGTGTTGTCCTCAGTATGCTGGGCGGTTTGTCAAATTATTGGTATTCCTTGTCCATTGCTCTCTCAGGAGCATCGGCCTCTGTGTGCATGTTCATCTGTGTGTGTCTGTGTGTGTGTGTGTGTGTGTGTTTCCCAGAGAATGGACACTTCACACGGAATATCCGAAGAGAAGGATAAGTAATGCATGAGCAGGTGCAGGGCGAGCAGAGGATGAGCGGGACGGAGGTGAGAGAGGGGGAGAGGAGGACTCGGAGAGGAGGACTCGGAGAGGAGGACGAGGAGAAGTTGACACCAAAGGCAGGAGAGCGTGAGAGGATAGTGAGGAAGTAAAGTGAGTGGAACAGGTGTGCAACGGAAGACGGGAAAGGGATGAGAAGATGAAAGAGAGGAGGGGAAAATGAGAAGTAGTGAAAAGCATCAGACGGACGAGTCACGTTCTGTGTACTTGTTGTATTTTAACCCAGATCCCTCCGATGGAAAGGAGAACTCTGATTGGTTTAACGACTATAGTCCTGTGGAGAACGTGAAGATACCCTGGTGCACGATGTCATTTCCTGAGCATTAGCAACTTTAAGCTAATTTAACCTTTTTCACCGACCAGCTCCAAAAGTTTCTCATCGAGACGAAAGCTCCTGTGGGTAAGATGCTTGTCAAGTTCTGTGAAACGTTCTTTATGCTTCGTTCTGCAGCGACAACGTGGCCCCGCCCTCAAACGCCATTTTCACAGGTTGGAATAGAAGTAGTAGCGGTTGTGGCTAGCAGCTAGCCGCTAGCAGCAGTCGTGGCTACGTGGTTAAATCATATATATATATTAGTGCAACGCCCGGCGACAGAGTTAACCCCTTGTGGACGAATGTCGCGAATTTGCCTCAAACCCCATTCCGGTCTTAATGCCGCCGAGGTGACGATTGTGCCTGATGGTGCAAATACTACACATACCAAGGAAGGTATTGGAAGCACTCTGCCGCCATCTAGTGGTCGGAGTGGAAAATACATACTAGCCCCTTGGGACTGTGCAGCAGAGTTATTTTGAGGTATTAAGCTATATTTGAAAAACTGTGATGATGAAACAGCAATGATTGTACAGAAACATGTGTTGTTATTCAATTTCAATCAAAAGCAACATCAATATAATAATCTACATCCCAACATGTGTTAAATTAAAGTTATGCCCCATTATGCCCAATGTCGCTAATTTGCCTCATACCTAAATTTATATCTATTGTATATGCTATATTGAAGTTAACAATCTCCACTTAATTTAGCATCTGTATGACAGCCAAAAACACCAATAATACTTTTTTTATATAATTGGAAATTAATACAGGCAGTAAAGGGTTAATGTGCTGCTCCAGTCAGTTTGACTGACGGGTTCCGAGCTGCTTCTGCCTCGACCCTCGTCTCGTTGACCTGAGACGATGTGTCTCCTCCGTGTGTCCTGCTGCTTCTCCCCCGTCCAGCTGACAGATGAAAGACTAATTCTCGTTTCATTAAGACGTTTTGCTCGTGACACTAAGAAGAAGATCAGCGTCTCTCTCAGTCTGTCTCCTGCTGTTTGAGACGTCTCCCACTTTCAGGTTTCAGACCTCGATCCGGCACTTTTATCCTCGGCAGCTCACAGGAAGTAGTTTTCTGTCCCGGTCGTGGACACTTTGAAGGGACTTTATTTATACTTTATAATAAGCTTATAATCAAAGTTGCCATATCTCTCTATAGCTTCACATTTTCTTCTGTATACAAGTGGACTAAGACGTCTTCTCTGTGTCCACATGTGTTTTCTTCATGGGGTTCATCTGAGATCCTGTTGTCAGGTCCTGGAATCAGTTTCCTGCCACAGTGAGTTTTCTGTGAGCACTGAGGAATCCGATTTTATTTCCCATGATTCCCGGCACCTCTGGGGTTTAAAAAATACGTGTCTGTTTGATCATCATTTGTTCTTTCTTTCTTTCTTTCTTTTTTCTTTCTTTCTTTGTTTCATGGTTGGGCTGTGAGTCTTTTGATTAAAACATTATTTGTGCCGAGGCACAGTGTGTGTGTGTGTGTGTCTGTGTGTGTTTGTGCGTGTGAGCGCTGAATTCATTACACCAAGTAACAGGCCTGAGGGAGAATGGAGTGTTTCTCACAGGTGTACACAACACACACACACACACACACACACACACACACACACACACACACACACACACACACACACACACACACAGTGAAATCAGTCAATCTCCAGGAGAAATGTGTTAATATAAAAAGTCCTGAGCAGGATAATAACACTGAGCGATTGCACAAAAAGGAAAGAAAGACAGAAAGCAGTATTCATGAGGAGGGAGGCGAGTTGAGAGGTCGGAGGTCAGAGGTCGGAGGTGAAGCCACACGCAGGTGGAGGTTCAAACTTCCAGAACTTTCAAAAAACAATTTTATCAGATATGGAAAATAACATTTCCAGTATCAATTTGTTCCACTTAGACACATCCCGCTGACGAGATGGAGAGATCCTATCTGAGCTGGATCGTGTGTGTGTGTCTGTGTGTGTCTGTGTGTGTGGGTTTATATGTGTGTGTGTGTGTGTGTGTGTGTGTGTGTGTGTGTGTGTGTGTGTGTGTGTGTGTGTGTGTGTGTGTGTGTGTGTGCGCGCGCACGCTTATCTGTAGTGAGACAAACTGCTGTTCAAGGAACTGAGAAAAGGAGCCGGAGTGTGTAACTGATAACACAACAGCATAAGTAGAGATACAATCAGAGGCTGTTTACAACTTTACACATGATTCAAACAACAATATGACAATTTATTCATCAAGAAAATGAAAAGTTCCCTTCCAGAATAAAAGCTCGGGTTGAAGGACATTTCCTCTTTATTACAGTCCATTATCATTGGTCATTTTAAAACTGTGCTCACCACATTAACAGCTGAGACAGGTTTTAATTAAACACACACAGTTTTCCTGTGAAATGACAAATCATAACTGCATTTCATTTTCTGCCTTTACTGTGAAGTACAGTCTTTCGGAGGATTGAACCCTTGTTTGACCTTGACCTTGACCTCTTCATGACCAGCAGCCCAAACTGATTCAAGTCAGAAGAGAGTGGCCTCCCACTGAGAGCTGGGTCCTAAAATATTATAATCATATAATAATAGTCTGGTTAAAGTTGCTTTTCAACACTTTAAATCCATCAAGCATGTTTTATTTAAAAAGTTCACGATTCAAAGATAACAACAAAGAGACTCTCTCTCTCTCTCTCTCTCTCTCTCTCTCTCTCTCTCTCTCTCTCTCTCTCTCTCTCTCTCTCTCTCGAATGTCAGAAAGGGAAAAATTAAGATTTCGGGCGAGCGAATGTCGTTTTCGATAGAACAGATTTTTCAATCTTTTCCGCCATCCTGGCAATATCTCCCCTCTCCTCTCTGGTGGGCTGAGGTCTTCTTTATCTGTCTCGCTATCTCTCACACACACAAACAGACACAAACACACACACACAAACACACAAACAAACACACACACACACACACACACACACACACACACACACACACACAGTCACACACACTTTCCACTTTCCTTATCTCTGGATCTGTCTCTCTTGGAGAACACAGCAGAGCTCACAGAGGTTTGATGGAACTTCTGGAGGTGGCTCACCTTCTCACACACAAACACACACACACTCACACACACACACACACACACACACACACACGCACACACACACACACACACACACACACACACACACATAGTATTAGTGGTTTTATAACCTGTGATAAGAGGAGAACTGATAAAACCGATATCACCAACAACAAACCTATTACTCTCTCCCACTTCTCTCCCTCATTTATTTTTCTCTCTTTACTTTGAACTGAGTGTTTGTGTGTCTGCAGTGAAACCGATTTAAAGTGGCAACATGATATAATAATAATATTTATCAAACTTCAGACTCTTTCCCTTTTATCTAACACCTCAAACGCTGTCTTTTGTTTCCAAACCTAATTTCATCATCTGTCTTCTCTCTTGATTTGTGGATCTTTTTAATTTGGTCCAAATTGCTTTTAAACTTGAATCCCTCAAATAAAATCTGACCAACAGTCGCAGGTTTATTTTATTTAACCATCGCAGCGTCAGAGATGTTAATTTTGTTTGTTGACTAACTCAATATCATAAAACCCTCAGGTCCTGATTACTGACATGTCTGTTCCTGGTGCATCAAAAATGAGTCTGTTGAAAATATCTTGAATCTGAGAACAAAATGGATTCTACACTTTCTGATAATTCAGGATTCAGACAGATTTCTAAAAGTCAGAGCTCCGCTGATATGAGCTGTTCATTGACTTTTATTTTGTAGAATACACAACGCAACACAAATTATATAATAATTTATATACCAGCTCCCTCCCCCCCCCCCCCATCCCTATCAGTATCACTCTGGCTCAGCAACATTCAAAACTGACTCCTGACCAGCTGAAGGGGTCTCGCTCATTTATTTTATCTCAGAAAGAGTCAGAGAAACAAAGAACAAAGACATCTGGACATCTGATGGACACACACACACACACACACACACACACACACACCTACACACACACTATGTGCTCAAACCTCAAGCTGGGACTCAAATGCAGAGCAGTAAAATGTAGAGCCGTATCCTCTGCACCTTCAGGGTGTAGTAACACGGGTTACACACCTCTGACAACAAGACCCCGGGATACACACAATAAAACATTTATGGGGCCATGGCTGCTGCACAGACACACACACACACACACACACACACACATATATATATACATATACACATATACAAACACAAACACACAGAGGTGTTTCTTGGTCCAGAGTCACAGTGCTGTACTCCTGCTGCAACCCATCTGAAAACTTCATGAGCTCTGCAGGGGGCTCTCTCCTGTAATTCATAAAATCATATCTAACTTTGTGTGTCTTTTTATATACAAACATTAAATTAAATAAATAAATCACTCGAACCTCACAGGGAACGACTGGTGCTACCTCATCAGTTTGTCTCATCCCTCTATTTCTTTCTCTTTTTTCTCTAGCCCTCCCTCCATCCTTTCTCATGGGTATCACTGGGTGTGTGTGTCTGTGTGTGTGTCTGTGTGTGTGTGTGTGTGTCCTATTTCTGTATTCATGTAAGGACACAGGTGTGTGTTTGTGTATTTCAATCCCTCTCCATCCGCACAATGCCAGCACAGGCTTTTCATTTTGTGGGAGTTATTATTACAATCTTCAATGGATATAAATACGTGCAGCTATTTTGTATCGACAAATGTGTGTATCTGTGGTTCTGCATGTGTGTGTGTCTGTGTGTCTGTGTGTATGTGTGTGTGTGTGTGTGTGTGTGTGTGTGTGTGTGTGTGTGTGTGCATGCTCATGTCCTGGTGGGTGCCAGGTTGTGAGTCACTGGGTGGCCTCTGTAACTCTCAGTGGTGAACGAGCTGTCGGAGGGAGGGAGGGAGGGAGGGAGGAGGGAGTGAGGGAGGGAGGGATGGAGGGAGTGAGGGAGGGAGGGAGGAGGGAACAGACGGAGGGAGTTATGGAACGAGCTCGTCTTTGTTCCTGCGGAGGAGCATCAGGAGAAGTTGTTGAATATAAACGATGTTAATGAGGATGTGAGTTGTGTTGAGGCGCTTGTAAAACACAGTTAACAGGTTCTCAGTTAGAGGAAGCAGCGAGTCGCTGGTTTTTAATGTTCAGTCTTTTTTAAACGCAGCTCGTGTGCAAATGAGATTTTTAAATGTTTAAATACTTTCCGAGAAAAACACAAACTCCTACGTGATTGTTAGTGCGGAAAATGCTATTTCATGACAAACTTCAGAAAAGGTGACGCACAGAATGAGAAGAAGCCGAGTGAGTAGGATGATGAAGATTGTTCTTTATTCATGTTATTTTTTTGAAGGAAAACACCAAAACCAGAGGAAGAATAATAACGACAAAAAAAAACGACACAATGCAAGACCCGCTCTGGGCTGTACTCGGCTCCCCCTACAGGTGGGGTGTGTAATTATACCGTTGTATATTTACACGAGTTGTGGTCTGATCCTCCTCATGCAAATTAATGTTGTTTATCTGCGTCTGATGATAAACTAGCGAGTCGACAACATCGAGAACAACACAAAACAAACGAGCTAAAGTTCGGACTTACTGTGCAATTAACAAAAACAACAGGTCACCGCAATTTAGCCTTTTTTAACTCTCGCTAACGAAGGAAATAAACTCTGACATTCCCTGTTTCTTCCTTCCTTGTCTTTTCCACCTCTCTTTTTAGAAGACCATAAATCTGTTTCCTGTCTATTGTACATATTTATATTTTAAAATATTTCGTACTTTTTAACCCTAAAATACATGATATTCGTAGTGGAAGGCAAAGAAATAATTTAATTGCAGTGGACTGTATATATGACAATATTAACTTCTTTCTCTGGTATAATCTCTTATCGCTGCTAGCGCTAGCTCTGGTTGTTTGTGTGTAACATTTGTTGTGTTGCCTCCAGGGGGCGCTGAGGAAGTGGGTATTATTTTAAGGTACAAAAGATTAGATTAGATTAGATTCAACTTTATTGTCCTTGCACAGTACAAGTACTTATACAACGAAATGCAGTTTAGCATCTAACCAGAAGTGCAAAAAAAGGCAGTAAAGTGCAGAGTATTGTGCGTATTTAAAGTGGAATGTAAATAAATAGATATGTACAGCAAGAAATATATTTGGAATAGTACAGTAACGACCCAGTGTTGCTTTAAGTTGAGGAACATTTGTGTACTTTATGTTCTATACGTGTGAAATACCTGCAGTGGATTGCGTTTAAATACATAATCTTCTTTACTTTGACTTCCTCCCGCTCACAAACACACTTCCAGCAGCTCGGGGGGGGGAGATGGATGGAGTGTTTGGTGACTGACAGTTTGAATCGTCTGCACCTCAGACATCAGACATATTCTAATGGAGCCGTGAAGAAACCTAGAAGAAAAGGGGAAACTTCCCGACAGCAGGAGGAGAGGAGCCATTACTCTCAGCTCGCATAACAAAGCTGACAGAGGAAGATTAATACTTCAATCTCAAAATCATTCTCTTAGTGGCAGTTTTTTGAAAAACGCTTTGTGTACGGCGTGAGATGTTAATTCTGTTCATGCTTCAACAGCCGGTCCTTCATCCTCCAGGCTGTTCTCTTTGAGCATCGCTGCACCCCCCCTGTAGTCATATAATAATAATAACCCATGTGTGGAGTCTATAGTCATATTCGATCATTGTTTAGATGCACATCGGGGATTAGTGGAAGAAGACGTCTCTGGTTTGCTGGACGATTCAAAACAAGATGTTGCACAAAAGTGGATTTAATATGAAATATGAAAGTTCTGTCATATTGCAAATTGTTGCACAAACCACTGTGGTAATGACAAACAGGTAATTTATTAACGTCCACGTGTTGAAGAGCTTCCTGCTTATTTCTATATATTTTTAAATAAAGAATGACGGAGAAGTGAAACTAAATCAGGGAAAAAGGAAATTAAACCAATTTCAAAGATTATCAGCGGGAACTCCTTATGATGTGATCATTATTATATCATAGACGTATCTTTAATAGTGAAGTGACATTTTTATATTTTTCATTTAACCCATTTTTATTAATATTTCCTTTTTTTCACCTGGAGAATGGAAACGCAGCATTTGACACTTTCTTTCTGATTATAGATCCAGATTCTAATTCTAACTGTTGTTTTGAATTTAATATCAATTAAATATATAAAATAATAATGAATAAATGATGGGAATTGGATTAGTAGCTTCATCGTGAACTTACCTCTGCAGACTGACTTGGTAATAAAAGCCTAAAAGATGTGCATCACTCACTAGTTCACCTAAACCATACCTATACATTTATGGAATATAACTATTATACGATACATATTCACATTTGGATTTGTCATTATATTGCAGGTGAGGAGCTGTTGTACTTAGAAAAAAAAGTTTAAACTGATCCGCGTGTATCAGGCGACATTTGGTCACACGCACAAGTGGTGTGTTGTATTTGTGTGTGTGTCCTTAAAGTTGTAAATGTTATTTTTCCTCCTGTAGATCTTATAAAACACACAAGTGACCATTGTGGGTCTGTTGTGTCTCCGTTCACCTCAGTTCTCAGTAAACACTTGAACACACACTTGTTTTTCAGAGGACGCACCTTTCTGCTGACATCCTGCAGTTTTACCTTTTGTGTGTAGTTTACATTCCAGTGATCGGCTCCACCGGATGTTAGATATCACACTTTGAGAAGAAGCTGCTGTCACAGGTTTTCATTCTGAAACAGGGAGTAATAAAATATCTTTTGCTTTTTAGACTTGACAGAGGCCATTATTTTCCCCCGGGTAGCGTAATGTGAAAGTCTGGAGGCAAAGTATCTGTCAGCCACACGTCAGGAGTGTGATGGATTAGTACAGGTGGAGAATTCACTCCCTGTTCAGAGCTGCTCTAAATGTAAAGTTAAAAAAAAACGCTTCTCCTTTTAAATTCACGTCCCACTGCAACTGGAAGACTTCTGATTTCTTTATTTCAGTCGATCCCTGTGCACGTTATGATTTGAAAACGTATTTCAAGGGTCCAGAGGTAAAGAAGGGAAATGTGTGTAACTAGATATTGATAGTTTTTTTTTTTTTTGTATTCCTTTCATTATGTTATGGACATTTCTTTTATTGGTTAAACCCACAGAGGGGTTTGAGAATATCTGGGAAGGCAAGGGTGGTGAATAAACATCCGCATAATGAAATTACATATTGTAATGTTGCTTTTTGAAAATTACCGAGTGTGTGTGGGAGCGTGTGTGTGTGTGTGTGAGCGTGTGTGTGTGGGTGTGTGTGGATGCCGCACGTGGTCTGCTCCAGTGATTGGACTTTAATGTGGTTTTCAGGGGAAGATGAGTTAAGTGATTCATTTGGATTCAGCGCAGAGGAGCTCGGGGGGGGGGGGGGGGGGGGGGGGGGGGGGGGGGGGGGGGGGGGGGGGTGGGGGGGGGTGTAGTTACAGTCAAAACAAGCTGATGTAATTGTTTTCTGATTGCCACTCACAAACGGCTCGATCCAACTGGGACGCTGGGAGGATTCTGTGGTTTTTAAAATAAAGCAAAACAGAAAAGATCTAAAAACGCACTTTACTAAACTCCTCTGTTTCCCCTCTATAGCTCCGCCCACTTCCCATCGCCCCCCCCGAGCTGCTGGCCGTCGGCGCCACCTACCTGTGGATCAAACCCAACGCACAACAGCATCATCGGCGACGGGCCCATCATCCTGAAGGAGGTGGAGTACCGCACCACGTCGGGGAACTGGGCGGAGAGCCACGTGGTCGACGCCCCCACCTACAAGCTGTGGCACCTGGACCCGGACGTGGAGTACGAGATCAAGGTCCTGCTCTCCAGACCCGGGGAGGGGGGGACGGGGGCCGCCGGGGCCGCCGCTGGTCACCAGGACAAAGTGCGCAGGTGAGTGCGGCCACGTTCGATCCCTCAGCTTCGTTTGTTTCATGGGTTCTGCTTTGTGACCGGACTTTCTAACAGCTGCTTGGTTCTGCTCCACTGGCTGAGAATGACTCTCAGGCCGGTTTCTTGGGTTTAACCTCGTTCTATCGTGAGGGCGTCTGTTCAGCAGCTCATCACGACCCATTGTTACGTTTTATTGTGAGTCGACCTCTAGTGGCCAGAGTTATTATGACAGGGAAGTACCTCTCCCTAAACTGAACCAAGTTATTCTTATTATTCATTACGGTGACGTCAAAGGTCCGGTTATAAATTCAGGAGAGCTTCCTGTTGGTTGTATCAGCGGGTCGAGAACCCCATGTGGTCGTTGTAGCTTATGGATTCTTCTTCTTCTCTCTCTTCATCCTGCTCCAGCTTCCGGTTTCATCCCTTTCTTTCTCTTTTCTTTTCTTCTTCATCAGTCTTTTGCTCCTAAACTCACTTCAGATGTATCTCCTCCCTTCTGTCTTTTCTCTCAACCTCTTCTTCTATTCCTTCTCCTCTTTTGTTGTCTCACGGCCCTTCTCTCCATTCCTCTCCCCCCCCCTTTTTGACTCTCTTCATCTTCCGTTTTTTTTTTCACCATCTCTTTCTCCGTCTGTCGTTGTCACTCAGCCTCTTCATCTCAGAGTCGTCTCTGATGCAAACAGAGACAGAAGTCTTTGTCAGTGATTTTGTGTTTTCATCTTGAGAGCAGCAGAGATGGAGGGATGGAGGAAAACGGAGGAGGAGAAAGTGCATGAAAGAGTGAATGAAAAGTGAGTCAGCTCAATGTGTGTGTAACCTCTGTGTGACTGTGGAGGGGGGGGGGATTCATTTCTATTCTGCTTTGATGAGGCTGGTTTGTTTGACTGTGTGTGTGTCTCTGTCTGTATGTGTGTGTGTGTTTGTGTGTGTGTGTGGTTGTCTTTGCAAGTTATATTAGAAACTGTGTTGGCAGGTGTTTTAGTTTAATTGGGATTTAATGTGTTGGTGTCTCACATGTTTTATATTTCTCGGTGTATAATTGTGTCTTTTGCAATGTGTGTGTGTGTGTCTGTGTGTGTGTGTGTGTGTGTGT
>NC_070627.1:2280289-2354563 GCF_947347685.1 Pleuronectes platessa
ACAGTTTTGACAGTTTTTACAGTTTTTACTGTCCACGCAGACGCTCCTTAAAGTTCAAGCTGCAGTTGTGCTCTCACTCTTTAGTCGTGCAGCTCTCACTCGGAATCTCTTGCCTGTGAGAATCCTCGCTTCATAGATTGAATGAATTTAAACAAGTTCCTGGATTTCTTTACTTTATTGTATTTGACATTAGTGTTTATGGACAAACCTTCCCCAAAAATCTCTCTTTTAAATCGACCAAAACAAACAGGACCGATCCGTCGGGGCCAAAGTGAGACATTAGCAAACATTGCTGGTTTTGCTGTAATTGTCGTCGATGCATCACACTCAGAGCAGAATGGATGGCTTGTTGAGCAGAACACACAGATCTCACCCGACTAAAGAGACCTTTACTAATGAGAGCGCTTTGATTTTATTATTCCTCTGCTCTTTCTCCTCACCTCTGTCCTGCTCCTTTTATCCTGTGGGCGGGGGGGGGAAGGGATGTCCGGGGGAAGGAAAAAGTGCGAGGAGGGGTGAGGTGAGATAAAGAGAGGTTCAGTTGAAGGGAGAGGGAGTGAAGAGAGGAGGGATTAGGACGATAAGAAGGTGTGACCAGTGCAGTTCTCTTACTGGGTCGGGTCACGCTAAAGCAACACTATGATACGTTAGGCGGGCGACAGCGCCCTCTGCAGCCGGACGTGATTAATGCTGCTGGACTCCGTGCTCAGAGTGTCGTCCCCCTGACTGAACTGAAACACAACTGAACGCTGGATATTACCCATGATCCTCTGCTTCCTGAACCAGAGGAGCTGCGGCTGCAACAAATCCACCAAACTGTGTTTAGAACTCTTCATATTTTACGAGTTTCCTGCTGAATATTTTGCCGATGAAGTCTGGTTCTTAATAACTTTAACTCATCTACAGTTCAGCCTTGTAGGAAGACCTCTTCCCTGTTTGGTCAGGATCAAACTTTTCTGTTAAAGTGTTAAATTAAAACGGAAAGAATGCTTTTCTTTGCAATCTATTCAGAAAAGTGAGCGAGTACCAAAGCCCAGTAGACAAGACGTCAGACGCTCGCCCCTCTTCAAACTGAAGCTTCCTAGTGTGGCTTTATTTAAAAAGCAAATATCCAAGTCTATCAAAGATCACATAAACATCTGGTACATTTGTTCTGTGTGTTGATACATCGTCTATAAAACAACATCTGATCTCAGGCTTCTTACATCTGTCGTACGTCTGGTTACTCCCTCTCTCTGCTCTGCCTGTGTTGCTCCAGGACTCTAACTATGCAGAAGGAGCTGGTGCAGACGTCTACAGACGTAGTGATGTGGAGTGATGATGCTCCGTCGGCTCTGATTGGCTCATCTGAAGCTTCATCGCCAGGCTCGCTGGAGAACAAGGGGAAAGTTAGGACCTTCAGATGAGGGTCTGGAGATGTGTGGAGATGCATCCTGCAGAGTTTCAAGAGCATCAACATGTTTGCTTTCACAGGTGAAACATCCAGATGCAGGTCTCACATTAACACCAGGTAAAATATATATTAAGAAAGAGAGCAGCATGAAAGACTAATAATCTCACATGTCACTACACAGCACCGCAGTAGCTCATAATAGAAAATAAGATCAGCTGTGAACATAGATATGAACATTGAACAGGTTCTTCTCTGACCCGTCAATTGTTTTTGTGCGATCTTTCTTACGATCACACAAACCAACTGAAAAACAATCGTACAGGGGTTAAAACATAACCTCCCTGGCAAAGGAAATACGAAACACCTCCGTGTAAGAAACTACAGAATCTTTCTCTTTTGTTTATAAAGAAACAACGAGAAAGAAAACGAGAAAGAACCCATATTTAAACTCTCTCTATTTATATAAAGAGTTATATATATATATATATATATAAAAGAGTTATATATAAAGAGATTTATTAAACGAGAAGAACCCATATTTAAACTATATATATATATAAAGAGTTATATATAAAGAGTTTTATTATGGGTTCTTTCTCGCTTTTCTATATATATAAAGAGTTATATATAAAGAGTTTTATTATGGGTTCTTTCTCGTTTTTATTTCTCATAAATGAAATAAAAACTAATTTCCACAAAACTTGTTGGAGCATCGGCTCGAGAAACTAAAAAACGAGAAATAAAAACGAGAAAGAACCCATAATAAAACTCTATCTTATAAAACTCTTTATATATATATAGAGTCTTATATATATATATATGATGCTCCAACAAGTTTTGTGGAAATTAGTTTGGTGGTTTTCCAGTAATCCTGATGCCAACCAACCAACAGACAGATGAGAAAACACTTGTCACATTATCCATTTGCCCTTTTCAAGCCGATCCACCAGAGCCTCATTGTTTCTCACCATTTGTAGAAGCAGCCATTTCCTTTTCATTCTAATGCTTCAATCAGACATGATGAAATCCACGTGAAACGCTGCATGAAGCAGCTTCACTGATTAACCACCGCCGGCCGCACCTGAAGACCGAGGACGAGTTCACACGCTGGGAACAAAGAGCGAGGCCGTCTTTTTAAAAATACCCCATATATATGTGTGATTTGATGTTTTGGTAAATAGAGACTTTAGCTGTAAGTTGCTGCTGATACTTGATGCTCAGCACATTCTGATGAATCCCTGGTGGGGTGAATATCAACCGACAGATTTCAAGGAGCAAAACCTTTTCCCCGGCTGAATACCAGCCTTTGAAAGGATGTCATTAATTCTTTAAACTCAGCAGACGGAGAGAAGGAGAGAAATGGGGTTTTGGGGGGAGGATATATGAAGGGAGGGAGGGAGGGAGGGAGGGAGAGAGGGAGAGAGGGAGAGAGGGAGGGAAGTGACGGCAAACATTTGTGAAAGTGATGATATTTGAAGCTCAGTTCATTACCAAGAAAAGGGAGAGAAGCAGATTTGAAGAATGATGCATGTTACCAGTGCACATTTGTCTTTGTTATGCCGATGACACGGAACCTAGATTACACACGTAGTGTTTGAGGCCGAGCCAAAGAAAGTGTGGAGGCACAAAGACGCCAGAGTCTCATTCACACACATGCACGTGCACACACACACACACACACACTTACACACACACAGAGAGAGTGTTGGCAGTCGCTCATTCTGGCTCGGATCCTCTTAGAGGGGAAGAAATAAGCCAAACCTTTCATCTTAGTAAACATTTGCTATTTTCAAAGTCAGCTATTTGCATACCGTGCGTACCTGTGTGTGTGTGTGTGTGTGTGTGCATGTGTGTACGTGTGTGTGCATGTGTGTGTGTTTGTGTGTGTGTATTAGAGAGCATATTGTGTCAGGAGGTTTCAAGAGAATGATATTCGGGGTGGAAAAGTTAATCCCAACCTCGACTGTATTAGTCACACTCGCTTGCTTTTCACACACACAACCACACACACACACACACACACAACAGAGTGCTTTGCTCAGGTGACTCTTTGTTGCCCCCTCCTGATCAGCTCGGGGGCGTCCTCACAATGCTGCAGCTCACGTCCTCATTCAACAAGCTGCAGCCACCAGAGGAGCAAGTTGTCACTAAAACCAAATTAGAGACACAGAGCTTTGGGCACGTTGGGTGACATGTATCCACCTTTTGGCCCCGAGCGCTGATGTGAGGTCTGCGAAGCTTTAAAAAGCTGGAATTCTCTGGTGCACACAAGATATTCAACCTCGGAGTTGTGGGAAAATGTTGTGAAAAGAAAAGCAAATACTTTGATGGTCTCTGTGAGCAGCCGGGACGTTTCTCTATGAAAGAGAAAACAAATGGACTCAGTGATGGAGACCCTGGTTGCTGCACGGTGGGGGTGATGGGGAGCTTGTAGTGATAATGAAACGTTTTCCTGACAGTACAAGACGTAGAGGCACATTATGCTTCCTCTTAGTGATTGGTGTCTTGGCCTTGTACCTGACACATCTCCTCCTTCCAGCTGGGGTCTGCTCACCGTGATAGATGGAGCCGCACATCAGCCTCCGCTCCGGGGGACGTGGAGGATTAAGTCCTCAGGAGGACGGAGTCTCTGTAGATTCTGCTGCTGACGGAGGAGATGAGTTTATCTGTGGTGGGACGTCTCCTTTTTTTAACCTGTGGCCTCTAACAAGCCTTGTTTGTCCGTTCAGAGTGACTCGATCCACAAGAGGAGCAGACGTACGGCTGCAATTTCAATTTGTGCTTTTTATAAACTTGCCCGTGTGTCTAAACTCTTCATTATTCTGCAGAAATTTAATTGAATTTGCAGGAACCTAATTATTTAGCACGTTGAGGTATTTGCACACGGCTCGACAGTGTGGTGTTTGCTCTGTGCAAACTTTGGAAAATACAACTTCCCTCGATTTTGCTTCTTTACTTTCGAGCTGCAGCTACATTTCTCTAAAGCACCTCGACTCACCTCTGGTATTTTATCATCTGCAAAACATGATTTTCTCTGGTTTGGAAACATTTTGTCCATATTCTCAGTTTCTCGGTTCATCTTTTGCCTTTGTCATTGATTTTTTAATTGTGGATTCTAAAATGCTGAGTATTCAATTATTAATAACCTTGATGGAGAGATTTTGATGATTTTAAACTGCATCATCATGCACGGATTGAACCTTCGAGATAAATAAAACCAGATGGTGCGGCACAGTCACATCTCTCCATGTTCATTTAAACATGAGGTGCTTTAAGAAGGTTTAGTTCAAATACTTTGAGATTTACATTCAGTGCAAGTTTCAACACATATGAAACAAACATTAATATTGATAAGCCAGTTGTTTTTTAGAGTTTTCACAGGTCAAATTATCTGAACGCCACCTCAGGCCACTTGCCTCGCTTTCTCTTTCTCTCTCTCACACACACACATACACACACACACACACACACACACACACTTACACAAACACACACACACACACACACACACACACACACACACACACACACACACACACACACACACCGCCATCTGTAGAAAACAGCCAAGAAACTGAGTTATGACCCCATTAAAGGCCAAACAGGCCACTGAACACACACAAATAGTCAAACAGATGTGCACACACACGCACACACTATATTTATCTCATTACCACAGATAAAAACCTTTATTCATCTGTGCTTGTGCGTTGCTGTAGGTGTGAACAATTATTTATTAGGGGATAACCTGGTTAGGGCAAAAAATAACCCAGTGTTTGTCTTTGATACCATGTAACAACAGACACACACACACACACACACACTTAACATTCTATCATCTCTGTTATTGTCCCGTGTTCCTGTCAAAGTGCAGCTGTTGTGTCACATATTTGTGTTAATGTTTGTTAGATGAGAGCAGGATTGCGTGTTGTCAGTCTCATGCAGATGTTTCACATCAAAGACACGACAGATGAAGTCCTGATGGTTTTTATTCACAGAGACATGTGCAGCCATAATTATTTAACGAGTACGAGCGGAACACGATGATCATTGTCCTCTTTTTAAAGAATGTGCGGGCATGATGAGGGAGGGGGGGGGGGGGGGGGGCGTCGTGACCAGAGACTGAAAATAAAGATGGACGACGTGACAGCTCCCCAAAAAGTACAAAGACAAAGACAAAGACAAAGTTCATAAGGTGCAGGGATCAAGAGGGGTTTGATTTGGTCACTTAATATTTATTGTTCCTTAGTTTATCTACCTCTGTTTTTGATATAAATAACAATGTAAATATGTGTATATCTGATTAAGGATGTAGTTGTATGAGCTTGTATGTATGTATAACTATATATATCACCTTTTTTTTATAATTTAAATTATCGTTATTATTACATACAATATAGAGGACAGGGTAATAACATATATATATATATAGGAAGCTGGTAAAGTACAAGATCATTTTTAATTAATGACTTTTATAAGATTTATTCAGTTTGTGATTATGTAGATTAAATTATTCATTAATATTACCTTTTATGTTTATTTTTCTTTCGCTACTTTCTTTCCATAATTTGTCTTTATTTATATACATTTTCTAAATAAATATAAATGAATGCGACACATTCGCTCAACAATCATCCGCCTCCCTATACGGCTGACAGTAAGCAGGCGGCCACATCAATTAGCCCCTTTTAGCACAGAGGCCGTCAGGGAAAGCAACAATGGCCGGTGCTGTGTGGATTAGTGCTTTTTCCGGCTTAGCTTCCTCAGTCGATTCTGTTGGGGAGATGCTAACTGGACGCTAAAAGGCAGCTAACCCCAGAAGGCTGATCATACCAGGGTGATGCGAGCCCCATTACAGTAATCCAAATGCTAAGACTATTGTGGTCCCGCAGAAAAGGACAGGCCATTAGAGAGAGGGAGTTTGGAGAAAATGCAAAGGGAGGAAAAGTTGGAAACGGGACAGAAAAAGAGAAGGAGGGGAAAAATAGAAAATGGTCAAGGGAAGAAGGGAATGATGGAAAACAAAAGACCGGGTGAAAAGAAAAACAAGATGCAGAATGATAACAAAAAGGAGCAGTTGGAAATGGTGGTGATGAGAAAATAGAAATTTAACGGGGAGAGATGAGAGGAGAAGGATGATGCTGAGAAGAGGACAGGAAAAAGACGACTGAAAGAAAATGTAATAGAGGAGAGATGGTCAAAAGACGGGAATAAAAAACAAACAATTAAATAGGAAAGAACAGAGTATTTGGAATAAGACAAAAATAAATCACATCGCTGCCCCTTTGCTTGGTTTTAAACTCTTGTCTTTCTTCCGTAAAAACTCCTGGATATGATTAAAATATTTAGTTTGTGTAACATTCTTCAGTAAAATGTCTATAAAGCACCAGACCTATGTTATATACTTTGTTGACTTGTTTCTTTCAAACCCAACCAACAAGTCCCATGATCCCCTGCTGCGACATCATCAATCTAGGTCTTGACCCATAGCAGCTGAAGTTAAATATTGTGCATTTTAATAAAGACTTAAAGGTCTTATATGCAAACTATGACACTCCTAATGGTGATTCTTGATTTTAGTGTAAAAGGCCTCTTGGCTCTGTTCTAACTGTTGGACAATGGGAGGGAATTGTTGCACTACTTGGCTTTTCGTCGGCTCCAAAAAGAAAAGAAAGATTCAAGATTAGAACAGGAATGTAGAGGCATATAACTTAAACCGCTTTCTTGTGTTCAAAAAAATCCTTTTGGCCAGAACCTCTTAAGCAGAGATAACAAGGAAAAGCACATCGAGAGCAGGAGACAGCAGGAGCTCAGAATCGAATCGTTACAAAACTAGTATGGGAGGTAGAGAAGGTTGATGGTAAAACATAATGTGAATGTAATAGCATTTCCTCCTAAATGTATCTACTGTACGATTAGAGGATTGTTTCACATGAAAGTCATTTGCAGGAGCTTTGATTGATGGTGATGAAATATTTCCGGACGATTAAGGATTAAACTGAAAAGCTTCATACGTTGTTTTCTTCAGTCTCATTCCTTTTGGTCCAATTGCAGCATTTCCCCTGGATGGTCACTGACTTTTCCTCTTACCTGAGTGATAATGCGTCTTAGTGCCGGGTGAACCCAACCGACGACCTTGAGGGCTGAAGATCCCACTCGGCTGGTTCTATCTGCCATGGACGATAACACAGGATTCAACTGATGAGAAAAAAAAAGGAGAGGTAAATTAAAAATTTGAAATTAGGCTAATACTTAAAGGGCGTCATTAAAAGGCAGCTACAAATTAATTCATTAACCCAGGGAGATGTGAAGGGAGGGATCATATAGATGAGATAAATTGACAGACCTTTGATTTAAAGGAGACATATCATGTCATATAGTTTTTTTTTAATGTAAAAGTTCTGCGATGTTTAAAATCTTTGTAGAAACTTTGTTGGGACATGGAATTTGGGAAACCAACGTTCGGCCCACATTGGCAGTCAAAAGCCTGAAGCTGCATTTCCTTTGTTCTGGAGAAAACCAGAGCCTCCCGAACTCAGCCTCTCTTCCTGCATCTTCTCCAGCTCACATCTTCTCTTTCCATCCAACTCTTCAAGAGGAGCACAAAGGTTCAGATCCAGCTCATCTCACCAAGGAAACCTCCTCGCAACCCAAGCTCTACCAGCCTCCGAGCATCGACGCGATGTCCTGCAGGAAAACTTCAACCAGCAACTGAGCTGCACAGCTCAACAGAACCACTAAGGCAGGAGCCATACAACCAGGAGCCACACAACCAGCCAGACGACGTCACCGAACTGCGAACTGCACAGCAACTTTCTTTTTCCCCTTTACGCAGACGGGTAACAGAACTGGGCTTAATAATTATACAAGCTAAGCAAGACTGTTTATTCGATTCTGTGTGATGTTTATAAGTTTGATTTGTGTTGTGATATTTTGGTTATAAGTTATTCAGTGATATTAATATTCAATATTTTATTTTGATAACCAAATTTATTGAATGCCGAAAGGCACAACATTTGATGGTATCAAGTTTAATGCATTATTGCACAACAAACTTCTCTCCTGCACAGAAAACACTGACACACCTGAAACGACTCTAGGAGTAAGTCATTAGTAGTTTTTAAAAAGGGAGGTATACTCCACCTGGACCAGAGAATGAAGAGAACGCGCAGGTGCCTGAAACCAATAATTTTTGGAACGACCAGCAGAGGGCGTCTCCACTTGATTTATGACTTCAGGAAGGATTTGGTGAATACAGCTTTATTATGTTAATTAAGTAAATTATTATGCTGATTGATTGATTGACCATAAAGCACCGTATATATTTGGGGCATGGACACTGATTGACAGCTAGTAGATGATTATTAGTATTGACTGCAGGTTGCCGGTGTAGGTGGGCGTGAAGTGTCTCATCCAGCCTCCACCCCCCAGATGCTTTAGTTAACATCACATAGAGTTCAAGCAGCTGCACCAGCTTCGGGAGGGAAGATAGAAAGCCGTTGCTATGTGAGGAGGATGCGCATGTTTACACAAACAGAACATACAGCCGATAGAGCAGGAACACAATATTCTTTACTCCAATGAACAACAACACCGACCCACAAGGCGTCAGTCGAGTCAAGGCTTGTTTATAAAACACAAAATCGAACTGTCATGAAGTGACGATTTTCCCCAGCAACCATCAGAGGAGGAGTGAAACGGAGCGGCTCCCATCATTTCCTGTTTCTAGTGCCAAGAGGCTGGGTCTACGCCTGCGCACCATCAAGGAAGAACCAAGTCTCAACCACGGCGACACCCCCTCGTTATTGACCAATCCTGTTCTACCTACTGTTATAAATATTGTAACTTCCGTCCGAGCAGTGCGACTCTTTACTGCCCGGTGCTGCTAGAGGGCAGGGGCTGTGCTTTGCTGTACCTTTTCATCACTTCTTAAAAATAATTGATTGAATAAAACCAAGACCGGCTCTTCTCATATTTGGGATAAAAGAAAACGACATATCCCCAATTCAGGTAACATCACCTACCCTATTCCATCAGGATAGTTTAAATGTCAGCAGACATGTGGCACTTTCTCCTCCGTTTAAAAAAACAGAGGTTGAGTCCCACTTTTGTGCCTTTGATTACAGTTTTTCTCAGTTGTTAACACACAAAAAGCGAAAATCCGGCACAATTTGCACAACCTTCACTTCATGAACCAATCGCTCAACCCAATTTGGCACTACTTCACACTCCCTTATCTGCATAAGACTCTGACTTTCCTTCATTACACTCTGATGTCAATTACAAATCAACTTGTTGTCAAAACACTACACACAATGTTCAGTTGTTGCACACACTTCTCAAGTAAAATCTCAAAGCATCAACCTACAACACACAAATACTCAAATCTCTAAACATTCAGGTCTGTTGAGCAATTTCACCTCATTTTCACAGCCGAACAGGAGACTGACATTGTAGATATGGTTCGTGAGAACAACTCTATCACACTCAGACAAATAAAAACTAGGATCCTGGCTGACCATGCTACATTTAGAAACGTCCAGACCGTCAGCCTCTCTACATTGGAGCGTATTCTTCATAGGACTGCCATGTGAATGAAACAAGTGTACAGGGTCCCATTTGAACGTAACACAGGCATGACGGAGTTATGGCGAGAGTTTGTGCTTGTAAGTACCAACATTCAGCACTGACACATGCATGTATTGTACCTGTAATCCAATATTGTTCCTTTTCTACAGTGTCTCACTGTAACCCACTGTGTTGACCTCTATGTGTCCATACTGTAACTTGCATTCTCATGCTGTCTGTGTCAGCGGATCCAGGAGCATGACACAGCTCATGTGTTGTACCAGTACATCTTTATCGACGAGGTGGTATTCAACCTGGTGAAGAGGAGGCGACGGGGCAGAAACCTCATTGGCCAGCGGACCATCATTGAGGTCCCTGGCCAGCGTGGTGGGAACATCACAATGTTTGCTGCAATGAATCACCATGGGATCTTGCACCGTCATGCCCACCTAGGGGCCTATAACGCTGCCCGTCTCCTCGTCTTCCTGGATGGCCTGCATGACCTGCTGGTACCACCTGGCCAGGTAGATGACCCACAGTGGGCTCTTACAACACACCTCACGTTCTCAAATGTTTGGACCGATTGCACAACATCGTCAAAGCAGTAAACCACATGCACCAGATGCAATCCATTGTCATCAGGGACAATGTGTCATTCCACCGCTCTGCTCTGGTCCAGAACTGGTTTCAACACCATCCACAGTTTACAGTACCATACCTTCCACCATACTGGTGGTGTTTCTAAATATATCTGTTTCATATTTGTGTGCTGCTTTATGTTTGACTATTCAAAAAAGTAGGCCTACATTGAGATATAGGAGAAATGGCTCATTCTCCAGAATCAATGTCATTCATATGGTGTGTTCCATTTTGATGATTGTGTTTTCAGTTTTGCACTTCAGTGTGCTGTAAATGCTTGGTAGTGTGCAAGCAAATGCTTCGTTGTGTGTTCTCAATGAATGGTATGTGTGTGTCATTTGAAAATATGGCTGTGTGTACCAAATGAAAACACGAGTTCCATTTTGTGAACAGGTAAGAGATTTGATAGCAAACAGTCATCTTGCAAAGTGAGTGTCAGGTTTAGCATTTTGTGTGTCAGGTTTTCAGTTTTCTGTGTGCAGTTTTGAGAAAGCCGTTATTGTTTTGAAAAACGTGTGTTAACAATTGTGAAAAACTGTAACATCAAGTGTGACCAGGCCACTGTGAAATGCAGTTAATCCTGACACACCAATAACTTCTTCCTCAAACACAGCCAGCTCCTCCCAGTCAGGGTACGTCTGTGTCTCCTCCCTTCACAGGTGTGTCAGTGTAAGAACCAGTAAAAAGCTGTGAACTGTGGAGGATGAGTCACTGCAAGGAGTGAACTAGAGGGGGATGAGCAGAGATCTATTTCTGCTCAGAGGAAGATAACCTGTTCTACAGTCTCTGTCAGCAGCTGAAATGGCGCAGCAAGAAATTCAACTGGACAGAGAAAGATTCTGCTGTTCGATCTGTCTGGATCTACTGAAGGATCCGGTGACTACTGGCTGTGGACACAGCTACTGTAAGAGCTGTATTAACACCCACTGGGACCATGGGGAGGAGAGAGGAAGCTACAGCTGCCCTCAGTGTAGAAAGACCTTCTCACCGAGGCCTGGCCTGGTGAAAAACACCATGTTAGCTGCTTTAGTGGAGGAGCTGAAGAAGACTGGACTCCAAGCTGCTCCTGCTTATCACTGCTATGCTGGACCTGAAGATGTGACCTGTGATTTCTGCACTGGGAGAAAACTGAAAGCTCTCAAGTCCTGTTTGAATTGTTTGGCCTCTTATTGTGAAAAACACCTCCAGCCTCATCTTCAGTCAGCTCTATTGAAGAAGCACAAGCTGGTGGAGCCCTCGGAGAAGCTACAGGAGAACCTCTGCTCTCGTCACGATGAGGTGATGAAGATGTTCTGCCGCACTGATCAGCAGTGTATCTGTTATCTCTGCTCTGTGGATGAACATAAAGACCACGACACAGTGACAGCTGCAGCAGAAAGGACTGCGAGGCAGAGAGAGCTCGGGCTGAGGAGACAAACAATCCAGCAGAGAGTCCAGGACACAGAGAAAGACGTGAAGCTGCTTCAACAGGAGGAGGAGGCCCTCAATGCCTCTGCTGATAAAGAAGTGGCAGAAAGTAAGGAGATCTTCACTGAGATGATCCTTCTGCTGATGAAAAGAAGCTCTGATGTGATGCAGCAGATCAGATCCCAGCAGGAAACTGAAGTGAGTCGAATCAGAGAGCTTCAGGAGAGACCGGAGCAGGAGATCACTGAGCTGAAGAGGAAAGACCAGGAACTGAAGCAGCTCTCAGACACAGAGGATCACTACCAGTTTCTACACAACTACCCCTCACTGACACCACTCAGTCGATCTACACACTCATCCAGCATCAGGATCCGTCCTGTGAGGTACTTTGAGGACGTGACAGCAGCTGTGTCCCAGGTCAGAGGTCGACTACAGGACATTCTGAGTGAGACAGAGAGAAAGATTTTTCAGATTGTGTCTCAAGTGGATGTTTTACTGCCACAACCAGAGCCAGAGACCAGAGCTGACTTCTTAAAATATTCACAAGAAATCACACTGGATCCAAACACAGCATACAAATATCTGTTATTATCTGAGGGAAACAGACAAGTAACATATATGAGAGTAGATCAGTCTTATTCGAATCACACAGACAGATTCACTTATTGGGATCAGGTCCTGAGTAGAGAGAGTCTGACTGGACGTTGTTACTGGGAGGTGGAGGTGGGGGTGAGGGTGAGAGGAGGAGTTGGCGTAGCAGTCACATACAAGAATATCAGCAGATCAGGGAACTCACATGAATGTAGATTTGGATTCAATGATACATCTTGGATGTTATATTGTGAGGTTAAAAGATATAACTTTTACTACAACAGCATCAAGACTCCAGTGTCAGGTCCTGTGTCCTCCAGAGTAGGAGTGTACCTGGATCACAGTGCAGGTGTTCTGTCCTTCTACAGAGTCTCTGACACCATGACTCTCCTCCACAGGGTCCAGACCACATTCACTCACCCTCTCTATGCTGGAGTTAGGGTTTGTAATTATGGAGACACAGCTAAGTTCTGTAAACCCAAATAGACTCGAGTCATTAAAGCAGTGATTTAGATTCTGCGTATTAATCTTTAACTTCTTTTTTCTCCATGTTTGTTGATCAAAGTTCTTCGTGGTGACGTTTCTGCTCCTCACAGAGATCAGCTGTCAATCAAACACTGACCTTCCTTTATCACACATATTTAGTTCACTTTGTAAAGACAGAAATCTATAATTACACTGATGTGAATGTGTTTGAAAGAACTGATGTTGCTGTTGTTTTCTAAATCAATGTAGAAATCAGGTTGTGTGATGTTTTATAACCTGTGTTGATCCTGATCCTCATCAATGAGCTGATTATTTGTTCTTTTATTTTCCACGTGTGAGATGGAGGTGAAACAAACTGATTGTGTGTCCATGAACTCACTGAACAAGAGTCACTGAACAGACTTTACTGATGAAATGATCAATGACCTCACCGCGTCAACATGTCCAACAGATCAACTTCATATTATTTCAGGCATTAATATGTATGTATGTATGTATGTATTAATTAGATTAATATGTTTATTAATCTAATTAATACATTGTAACAGTAGTAAGGTGTAATGTACCTTCAAGACCTTCTGTGTTGTCCAGATACCAAAGACCATTACAACCTTAAGTCATTTGTAAAGCATGGACCGTGCAGGAGCTTCTCCAAACTCATGAGTGACTGTTCAGGTGCCAGTGGCCTCTGATGGATTCATGTGTGACAGGATAGTCTCCGTTCAGCCGGGCGTTAACGTTGGAGCGTATGTTAGCAAAAAAACAAGGGTCATAGGAAACGTCCATCTACGTTGTGTGTGAGTGTTTGCTGGTCACCATGTTCCACTTGCTCCACCTCCACCCACACGGACCCTGAACTGAAGATAAATCACTAATCTATGTATAAATTCACCTGTGGGTGTGAGAGGATAATGTTGTGAGTCAGTGTCAGAATATTATACATATAATCACTTTAGATTTAATGGATAATAACATTAACATATGGAGGATTGCTTTGTTTTCATTTGATTTTAATTCATCATTAAGGATTTAAATTCCTTTCCTTAATTGTTTTTGATTGTATTTTAATTTTGTTGGGATTTTAATAAAGTTACAAAGAAATTCATTATCTGTTTTTTATTAATTAATTTGTTCACAGTATTAAAAGCATTTCATTCACACAGTACATGACACTTCTTTAATTATTGTGTTACTCTGCAAACAACTTTTTAAACTTCATAATAAAACCAGGTGATGTATTTAGGTGAATAATTAGAGCAACAGTTTTTTTATTTGTCTCTATAGAAAAGTGAGGAGCCTCCTCAGACAGAACAGAACTCTGCTGCCAGGATTCTAACCAGAGTCAACAGGTTGGAACACATCATCCTGGTTTTAGCCTCTTTACACTGACTCTCAGTTTCTAAATAGGTGAAGCTTCTTTAAATGACTTGTAAAACTCTCACTGCTCTGACTGCTCAGTTTATCACAGATCTTTAATCCTTGAGATCTGTCGTTGCGTGTTTGTTTATCCTAAATATGAGAAGTGCCAGTCTGGTCTAATTCAAGTATTTATTTAGAAGCAAAGAAAAGGTATGAAAAGTAACAGCAAAGCAATGGGCACCCAAAGCACAGCCCCGGCACTCTAGCAGCACCAGACAGGCACAAGTCGCATCAAACAGATGGCTTCTATAATATTTTATAACAATAGGTAGAACTGGATTGGACAATAACGAGGAGAAGTCTTCCTTGGTTCTTCCTCGATAGTGTGCAGGCGTAGTCCACCCTCTTGGCATTGGAATCAGGAAGTGATGAGCAGCTCCGTTTTGCTCCTCCTCTGATTGTTGCTAGGCTAAATGCTCCCTCCATGACAGGCCTTGACACAGCTGACGCCTTGTGGGTCGATGTTGTTGTTCTGTTTGTGTAAACATTCGGATCCTTGAAACCATAACAACGTCACTCTGTCTGTCCCGTAGAACCTGGGGCAGCAGCTTGAACTCTGTGTGATGTTGAATGAATCTAAGGGAGTTATGCTTTAATATAAAAAGTTAAGAATGAGAACAAGTAAAAGTAGAGTGTATAGTATGTTACAGATTTCTCCCACAACAGGTCTTATCAGACCTTATATCAAGACAGGTGTGAGACTGACCAGCGTTGTGACAAACACACTTTTCACGGCAGGAGACTTTGAACTGATCCAGATTCTCAGCTGAACACTAACACAGAGTTTTAGAAATAAGGTTAAGAGACTTTGGAACAACCAGCCTGAGGAAATGCAGCCGGCTGAGTCGATAATTTCCTTTAAATCAAAACCTAAAAAACGCTTAACCTTAACTTAACATTTTTCAGTTTTCATTCTTCTATGAGTGAGTTTGTAGTTATTATTTTTACGAATTTTCTTTATTTGTTCTGAGATGTCCTTCATGAATAAAGATGTGATTTATTATTATTATTAAATGCATCTATTTGATATGACTTTAGTTGTTACTGTATGTTGTTAATGAAGGATAACACACTCTGCTTCTTAATGAAAGCTCCTCTTAACACAGGCCGCTGTGGAATGCAGTAAAACCTGAAACACCAACAACTTCCTCCTCAAGTACAACCAGCTCCTCCCAGTCAGGATCTGTCTTTGTCTCCTCCATTCACAGACGGCTAAAGGTCAATGTATGCTTCTCCGTTTTGACGGACACGGACAGATCGGACCGCCTTCTTTGCCATGGAACGCCCTCTCCGGGCCTCTCCGGGGCTCCTCGGAGAGCTTTTCGTGCAGCTCTGATTTTTCTAACTACACGTCAGCATGGCGGAGAGTCCACGGATAGCTCTTGGCTCTGATTGGTCCGCTAACGCCAGCATTTCGGGTCATTTCCGGACCTCAAACTTCCTGTTTCATTCCCTAAATCACAATAAACCTAAATCACAACTACGACTCTATGATTAATGTGACATGTGTGTTAAGCCAGCGGCGTTGTCCGGCTGACGGTGGCTGGTTAGAGCACTTACAGCATGTGTGTACGGTCACATACGGATATAACGAACTTTCATAACGGGGCTAGCGGGCTAGCCACCATGCTAGCTGCGGTGGGAACAGCGCAAAAACCCGCTGACTTTAATCCCACGGCTGTCATGACACTGTTTCTCAAACACCGTCAGGTTAGAAGCAAACACTTGGTAGTAGTTAGTATCGGGTGTCCCTGCTAACTGTGTGTGGAAGCTGGGGGGGGAAGACAGCTGCCTCTGTGTAGCTTCAAGCTGATGCAGCTGTTGAATTAGCAACGCAGTTTGGAAACAAGACCGGGGAACCGCTGCGCTAAGACACGATAACAAAAGCATTTTGACCCGCTGGGTGTCACTTTATTCAGCAAAAACTGTCTCGTCATCAACATCCTTTTTCTGTTGCCATCGTTCACTGTGTGTGAGGAGCCGGGAGGACGTAAACAAACCAGCGTGGACTTCTTCTATATAGCTCATGAGGTAGGCTTCTCTAAGCTTGACTTCCGTTGCGCCAACTACTGTTCTGGCGGTGAATTGTTTTCACAACAAAAAGGCTCGTAGAACTATAAATGAAATAGTGTCCGTCCGATCCGTCCGTCCGCAACGGACTCGGAGAAGCATACAGAGGCCATAAGTGTAAGGACCAGTGAACAACAAGCTGTGAACTGTGGGAACTGAGTCACTGCAGGAAGTGAACGAGAGGGTGAAGAGCAGAGATCTGTATCTGCTCAGAGGAAGTGAACCTGTTCTTCTCGTAACGTGGGAAGAAGCTGAAAGTTGAAATAAAGAATAAATCCAGTCTGTTCTTTGGTCTTCATTCCAGGAAGGTTGTTTGCCTTATGGTTGTTTGTGTTTGTTGTGCTGATGTTAGCAACACAACCTGAAGCAAAAATAATGTATAAACCTAAACGGACTGTAAATTGTTTGTTGCTGGTTGTTCTTGGGAGCTGAGTAAAGGGGAGACTCATGTCTCATGTTGCCCTGGGTTTTCTCCTGGATGGGGTCGAAACATGACTCTGGGGTGTTCTTCTGGTTGCCAGTTTTTTTTTCTCCATATTGATAGGATGGAGTTTCAATTGCCACTGATCCCTCTGTAAAAATGTTGGATAAACGATTTAAGGATTGTGGCCGATTTGTGCGAGGTACAAGTACCTTTAAATGCAAACAAGCTGATTTAAAACAAATATTGGTTAAAAAACTAGGGAAAGCGGGTGTGTTTCCTGAGTTTCATTGTCACGATCTGGCAGTTAATATTTTGCAGTCTAAATTGTAAAAGTGTTTTCTGTTGATCTGGTCGATCTCTGTTGCTTATGTTCTAAGTGTTTTCATGTTTTCACACTCTGTGTTTCTGTTTCCTGTTTTATTTTGTATTCTCTGTTCCTTGTGTGTTTTTTCTATCTTCACTTCCTGTCTGTGACAGGGTGATTGGGTGAATGTGAAACTGTCTGTGACTTCACTTCCTGTCTGTGACAGTCTGTGACAGGAAGTGAAGTCTGTGACAGGAAGTGAAGATAGATTAAGATTAAGATAAGATTAAGATGTTTATTTATACCAAACACATGCACAGACATGCACAACACACTCATGCTACGGTAGGTAAATTTAACCTCTGCATTTAACCCATCTGTGTGCAGGACACACAGAGCAGTGAGCGACCATGTACGGCACTCGGGGAGCAGATGTTGGGGGAGTAAGGTGCCTTGCTCAGGGGCACTAGACAGACTCTTGGATTTTTGGACAGATCAATCCAGGTTCATCTTTTGTTGTCTCTCCGTGGAGTTGAACCAGAGACGAACGAGAAACCTTCTCTGCCCAAGTTTCTGCCACTAGACCACCACCTCTCCTTGAGGGATTGTCTGCCCCAGTCCTCATGTGTTACACCTGT
Source organism: Pleuronectes platessa (assembly GCF_947347685.1). Lineage (NCBI taxonomy): Eukaryota > Metazoa > Chordata > Actinopteri > Pleuronectiformes > Pleuronectidae > Pleuronectes > Pleuronectes platessa. Next base: position 2,298,229 of record NC_070627.1, read on the forward strand.
GTTTAATTTCCCCTGCCTTCCCTGTGTGTATATAAGCCTCTGTTCTTCCCTTTGTCCTTGTCGGATTGTTGTTGTCGTTCCATGGTGCTGTTCTGTCCTGCACTCCTGTCCTGAGGTCTAATTTATAACCGTTGCGTATGCACAAAACGGGGCCTGAAACGTGCGTACGCCACTTCTCACGCAAACGTTGGGATTTATAAAAGCAAACTTGACGGGAAAATCAGCGTATTTCCACGCAAACTCTGACGCATGCGTACAGATGTTTTGGAGACGGGAAAGTGGCGATGCAGACGTGAGGTGGTGAACTGAAACAGATTATTGATCCACTTCATCGTTTACATTAAAACCAGCTTAGTTCTGCTCGCGAGACATATCTGCTCCACACAAGCCTTTTAATAAAAAAAAATATAAAACAACTTAGGTTCAAATTCGAATTAACAGCCGAGTTATGGAGCCGAGTCATTAATAGGTTTTAATAATATCTTCTAACACTGGGCGTGTCATCAAATCACTGCAGTGAACGTGACTGAGCCATCAGAGCGCACAGGAGATCACTTACAAGAAATGAGGAAACTTTCCAAATAATCTCCCAGAGGAGGTGAGGATCCACTGATGTGAGGGAATCGGTCCGTTGCTCTAAATAAATAAATACTGCCGTGACAGTGGTGCGGGGGTCTCTGTGATGGATTGGATGGTAAATGGATTTGTATAGCGCTTTTCTAGTCTTGATGACCACTCAAAGCACTTTACACTACAGTTTCACATTCACCCAATCACACACACATTCATACAGTGCATCTATCCCAGCACTCTGTTATTCTATGGGGGCCATTCAGGGTTCAGCATCTTGCCCAAGGACACTTTGGCATGCAAATTGTTCAGACTGCGGATCGAACCGCCGACCTTCAGGTCGGCGGTTCAATCTCACACATTGTGTTATCCACAGCAGCAGCGGCAGAGTGTCAGTGTATTTGCTTTATTAGTGACATCACTGCTGTCCCATAAAAACGTTCCCCACCTCCACCTCACGAATAGACGCCTCAATGTCATTGTCAGAAAGTTTCACTTCCTCTTCAAATCGCTTGATGTCGTGACTCCGTCAGGACTCACGGGGGAGGTCCATTGGTCAGCTTCATAATTCAATATTCATGCCGTTCTTTGCATTGACCATTTATGATGATTTAGGGGAGAGCGTGGCCTAGGGGATAGAGTGGGTGTTCTGCAACAAGAAGGTTGCCGGTTCGAATCCCACTCGTTCCCACCTGCATGCCTAAGTGTCCTTGGCAAGATACTGAACCCCTAAAATTATTATCTCCGTAACTTTTGTTCGCGAGACACCTCGTTGACGGAGAGTGCTCACCCCTCTTCTGACGTGTAAAGTTTTGCGGGTGGAAATCAAAGGCAGGAGTCGTTGTTCTCAAGTTAAATGAATTGGTCGGAGTGTTGATGATAACAAATATATCAAAACAAACAATCCAACTTAATATAAAAACGTCAAATTATAGTTTACAGCAAAAGCAAAAATCTCAAAACAAACCTGACTGTAAACATTCGGAACAAACTGAACCCAAACAATGTCATAAAAAACAACTGTTTCTCTGTAGCACTACAGCTAAAATCACCGGTCTGTAGTTAAACACTCGCACATACCAACCCTTACTCTATCGTGCTTAGTGATTCTGTGTTCTGTTTGAGCTCACCCTCGCAGCTCTATAGCAGCGATGTCTTCTCTCTCTCCCTGTTGCTCCACTGCTCTCTCTTGCTCCGAGTGTCTTATGTTTACTTACTCCTCTGCCTCCCTTAACAGTAGTGGTACATGTAATAAATGTAGTGCGGTGATAGCGATGGAGGCTCGGCTTAGCGACTTAGAAGCTCGGCTCAGCAGCTTAGAAACTCCGTTAGCTGTAGTTAGCCGGCTCCCGCTAGCCGCGGAGCCACCTAGCTTATCACGTGGCTTAGCCTTAACTAGCAGTCCCCAGACTAGTCCCGTGCAGCCGGGAGCGCAGGGCAGCTGGGTGACAACCCGGAGGGGGCATAGTGCTAGACTTAAAAAGCCCACGATTAAAGAGCCACCAGCTCACGTTTCAAATAGATTCGCTCCACTCAGCGAGGCACCCGCTGATAAACAAACTCTGATTATTGGTGACTCGGTTCTGAGAAACGTCAGGTTAGCGACACCAGCGACCATAGTTAATTGTATCCCAGGGGCCAGAGCCGGCGACATCGAATCTAAACTTAAGTTAATGGCTAAAACTAAAAAAGGTAAATACAATAAAATCGTAATTCACGTCGGCAGCAACGACTCCCGGCTTCGCATGTCGGAGATCACTAAAGTTAATGTTGAGTCCGTGTGTGCTTTTGCTAAAACGATGTCGGACAAAGTAGTTTTCTCTGGCCCGCTCCCTAATACAACAGGTGATGACATGTTTAGCCGCATGTTGTCTTTTAACCGCTGGCTGTCGAAGTGGTGTCCTGTAAACGGCGTGGGCTTTATAGATAATTGGCTAACTTTTTCGACAAAACCTGGTCTTGTTAGGAGAGACGGCGTTCATCCCACTTGGGATGGAGCAGCTCTCTTATCTAGGAATATTACTCAGTCTATTACATGACAACCCATAGTTGGGACCAGGAAGCAGAGCTGCAGTGCTAAACACTTCTCTGCGCTCCCTCTGGATCAGTCACACAACCCCATAGAGATTGTGTCTGTTCACCGTCCGATTAAATTATTGAAATTAAACAATAACAGAGCGAGAACTCCACACAAAAATTTAATACAAATAAAAACAACCTCTGAAACAATACAGGAAACCCAGACTTTTAAATGTGGTCTTTTAAACATTAGATCACTGGAAAAAAAGGCTCTTTTAGTTAATGAAATAGTCTCCGATTACAACATAGATTTACTGTCCCTCACTGAGACGTGGCTGCATCCTGATGAATATGTCAGTCTAAATGAATCTACTCCCCCCAGTCATATCAATTCACAGGTTCCTAGAGAAATTGGGCGAGGAGGTGGAGTTGCTGCTATTTTTAACTCCAGTCTATCAATTAATCCTAAACCTAAACTCAGCTACAAATCATTTGAATGTCTGGTTCTTAGTCTTCCACGCCAATCCAGGAACCACCAACAGCCAATCATATTTGCCGTAGTTTACCGTGCTCCCAGGGCTTATACTGAATTTTTAAAGGAATTCCCTGAGTTTTTATCAAACTTAGTCCTAAAGACCGATAAAATTATTATTGTTGGTGACTTTAATATTCATGTTGATAATAATAAAGATTGCCTTAGCGTAGCATTTATTTCAATACTAGACTCTATTGGTTTCAGTCAGTGTGTGCACAAACCTACTCATTGTGGTAACCACACACTTGACCTTGTATTATCGTACGGTGTCGGAATTGAAAATTTAACAGTACTTCCGCGCAATCCAGTTCTATCAGACCATAATTTAATAACCTTTGATTTTTCAATAACTGAATATATGCCACTAATAAAAAATTCATTTTCTAGATGTCTACCTGATAGTGCTGTAGCTAAATTTAAGGAAATAATCCCAATTACATTTAAACCCGTATTAGCAGTAGATATAAACAACAAATTCTTTAAAACCCTGAGCTCCATTGAGATCGACCACCTCGTCGATAGCTCTGCAGACTCGTTACGATTAACATTAGACTCAATAGCGCCTCTAAAAAAGAAAAATGTCAAACATAGTAAATTAGCTCCGTGGTATAATTCCCAGACAAATGAGTTAAAACAATTATCAAGAAAACTAGAAAGGAAGTGGCGCTCCAGCAACCATGTTGAAAATCTAATAGACTGGAAGAATAGTGTTAAAGAATATAAAAAGGCTCTCCACAAAGCAAGAGCCGCCTACTATTCAAAACTAATAGAAGAGAATAAAAACAACCCCAGGTTTCTCTTCAGCACTGTAGCCAGGCTGACAGAGAGTCACACCTCCACCGAACCCAGTATTCCTCGATCCCTAAATAGCAATATCTTTATGACCTTTTTTAATGATAAAATTCAAACTATTAGAAATAAAATCAACCATCTCCTGCCCTCAATTGGCACTAATACCCTCCCAACAACAGAGATCTCAGAAACGGCTGAGAATCCTACCCATTACTTAGACAGCTTCTCTCTGATCACCCGTGATCAGTTTACCAAATTAATCTCAGGTTCTAAACCAACAACCTGTATCTTAGATCCCATTCCTACCAAATTACTTAAAGAAATTCTGCCCCTAATTGATAGTTCGTTACTTAACATCATCAATCTGTCATTATCATCAGGTTATGTACCACAGTCTTTTAAAATAGCTGTCATCAAACCCCTACTCAAAAAACCCACCCTAGACCCAGAGGTTTTAGCCAATTACAGACCAATATCTAATCTCCCCTTCGTCTCTAAAATCTTAGAAAAAGTTGTTGCCAATCAGCTGTGTGAGTTTCTCCGGGAAAATAATATATATGAAGACTTTCAATCGGGGTTTAGAGCCAATCACAGTACAGAGACAGCCTTGGCAAAAGTCACTAATGACCTTTTAATAGCCTCAGATCAGGGACTTGTGTCTGTCCTCGTTCTGTTAGATCTCAGTGCAGCATTCGACACAATTGACCATCAAATTGTATTACAAAGACTCAAACAGTTAATTAACATTAATGGAACCGCCCTTAACTGGTTTAAATCGTATTTTTCTGATCGCTCCCAATTTGTGCAAATTAATGATGAGTCATCTGTGCGCACCAAAGTTAACCATGGTGTTCCACAGGGCTCTGTGCTCGGCCCAATTTTATTCTCATTATATATGCTTCCACTAGGAAACATTATCAGGACACACTCGGTAAATTTCCACTGCTATGCGGATGACACCCAGTTATATTTGTCAATAAAACCTGAACAAAGTAATCAATTAACTAAACTTCGAACATGTCTCAAGGACATAAAAACCTGGATGACCCGCAATTTTCTCTTATTAAACTCAGACAAAACAGAGGTTATAATACTTGGCCCCAAACACCTTAGAGATGCATTATCTAATGATATAGCTGCGCTAGACGACATTGCCCTTGCTTCCAATGAAACCGTCAGGAACTTGGGAGTGATCTTTGATCCTGATTTATCCTTTAATTCTCACTTAAAACAAATTTCTAGGACCGCTTTTTTCCACTTACGTAATATTTCCAAAATTAGACATGTCCTTTCCCAAAAAGATGCAGAAAAACTAGTCCACGCCTTTGTTACATCGAGACTGGACTATTGTAATTCATTATTATCTGGCTCCAGCAGTAAGTCGTTAAAGACTCTACAGCTTGTCCAAAATGCCGCAGCACGTGTCCTGACGAGAACAAAGAGAAGAGAGCACATTTCTCCAGTATTAGCGTCGCTACACTGGCTTCCAGTTAAATCTAGAATAGAATTTAAAATTCTCCTCCTCACCTTCAAGGCCCTTAATAATATGGCGCCTTTTTACCTTAAAGAGCTGTTAGTACCTTATAAACCCGCTAGAGCACTCCGCTCCCAGAATTCAAGCCTACTTGTCGTCCCTAAATTCTCTAAAAAAAGAGTAGGAGCCAGAGCTTTTAGCCATCAAGCCCCTCGGCTGTGGAATAATCTACCACTTTCAGTTCGGGAGGCAGATACCATCTTTTCATTTAAGAGTAGACTCAAAACCTTCCTTTTTGATAAAGCTTATAGTTAGAGCTAATTAGTGCGCCAGAACGTTACTTGTTCTATTTTATGACACATGACACACGGAGCTTCTCTTTCCAGCTTCTCCTTCCTCTTCTCCATCCCTATCCCCCTTCCCCGGAATCCCTTTGCTTTATCACCCGCAGATCCAGGGCCTCTGTGGCCGCACCATGGATTGCGGTTTGTGGATCGTACACCGGGGGTCGCGGTGGTGGATCCATTGTGGCGGATTCTGGGCTGATCGTGGTGCTGGTGGCGGACCCTGTGTCGCGTTGGCATTGGGCACGGGCGGTGGACCAGGACCGCGGTGGTGGCTTGTGATGGGTCCTGGTGGGCGGCGGTGGACGGTGACTGAGGACTGGAGTGGCGTCTGGTCTGGATGGTGGATCGTGGTCTAGATGGTTGCTGAGCATGGACTGTGCTTGCAGCGGGACTGCTTGGCATGTCATGTTGGGGTTGTCCTTCGGGATGTCTACCCTCATCAAATGCTGCTAGAGACTTTGATTATTGATGATGTTCTCCTACACGTGGCATCTATTGCACTTCTGTCCGTCCTGGGAGAGGGATCCCTCACATGTGGCTCTCTCTGAGGTTTCTACATATTTTTACCCTGTTAAAAGGGTTTTTAGTAGTTTTTCCTTACTCTTGCTGAGGGTTAAGGACAGAGGATGCCACACCCTGTTAAAGCCCTATGAGATGAATTGTAATTTGTGAATATGGGCTATACAAATAAAATTTGATTGATTGATTGATTGATACTGACTTTGCCCCTTAGCTCCTGTAGCTCTGTTTGATGTCTAATGTAGCTAAGGAAATTATGCTTTAATACAGAACGAGAAATGAGAACAGGTGAAGATTCATTATTAACACTAAGCAGCAACAGTTATTAAAATCATTTGTATGAAGCATAATATCTAGCTAAAACTGTTTATTATTGCTTTATTGCTTAATAGTTCAATCAGACAGACTATAGTTAAAAGTTGGAAATCCCTCCAGACCCTCTTTTAATCCCCCTTTAGGGTGTGACCACTTACTGGGGAGTTCATGTACCCCTCAACCCTCATCCCATCCAGTGCAAACCCGTCCTCGTACATCATCATCATCATCGTCGCGTCCTCATCTCCATCGTCCTCTGCTTCAGCTTCACAGCATCAGCTTCCCCATCCCCAGTTCAGCATCCACAGAACAGCTGGGGATGAGGCACGGTTTCCTTCATCAGAGCCGTGGCGATCTATTCAGCAATTTCAGAGTCTACTGCCATGTCATGTCATGTTGCTTAGAGGTGGAGAGGGCACTGGTCACCCAGCCACCAGGGGCAGTTTGGAAAAAATGTCTTTTAAGAACTTCCTATAATAGTGCACAAACATAACCCTCTCCTGCCAGTAGCAGATCCAGGGCCAATCGTTTCTATGTGACCACACAGGGTACAGGAGCAAGCTGTTCAGATATCAGCTTCTTTCAGATCTGCTCCAGGAACAAAATTATCATAAATTGTCAGTGAGGCTTTTTTCAATTTTAAGAGTCAGTGATCTGGATCTTAGCCTTGTAAAGATCCTTTCGTAGAATTGATACTCGCCTACAGGCCAGGTGTTTAAGCTTGCACTGTACAAGCCAGGCACAGGTCGTAGTCGGTCAGGGTGGTGGAGGTGGAGTTGACACTGGATGCGAGTGGGTTGTGAAGACATGAAGCCCAGATCCCAGAGTTTGAAAGGAGAACAAACAGAAAAGTGAGTAATTTACTGCGAGTGGTCGGCCAAATCAGTGGACATAAAATATAAATTAAACACGTGGCATAAGAGTGACAGAAATCTTTGGCATTTCATAAAATATTAAATGATCAACAAGCTGGATTTCAATAAGCAGCAGATATGACAGCGTTTGAGTATTTGAGTTCAAACCATTTCCCAAAATTCATTGACTGCTTCTGTACGATAATTCAGAAGCTTTGACGTCAAACTGTCCTGTAATAAAACAGGAATCACATACCAAGGACAAATGTGTTAGAGATTAGATTCAATCAAACGTTTCAGAGTTGACAGCTGAAACAGAACAAAACAATTTAAAAGTTATTCTGCCACAATTTTCTTCATGATAAAATAAAAACAATAAGTAGAGTTTAACAACACCTTTCAAATTAAGAGCATAAGATGTTAAGATAACGTATAAAACAAAACAAAAATAAAAAACCCGTCTTCCCTGAATTTAAAAGTTAAAGGGTCCCAAAGAAATTAAACTATAATTATAGATATGGCATTCAAATAAGTGTGTAAACAGAGGGGCTTGTATTATGGTTTCTGCATTTCATTTAAGATGAAACAGGCTAGGAGTTAAGGTATATACGACCTCTGACCTTTAACTGGATTTAAATTTATTCGTCTTCCCAATGGTGAAACATATTTATTTTAGGTCTCCAGAGTCTAACAAGAGTTACATGGGGGTGAATCAAACTTCTAGTTTAAATTCAAACCATAAATAGATTTAACATGTCTTGCCTATTGCATTTTAAATGGATGCTTTGGATGTGGAATAAAAGCAACTGCAGGTTAAACATTGTTATCTCATTCTCACAAGGCCACAGTTGCGGATGAAACTTTTGTATGGGTGTAAGTGGCTTAATTATGATACAAACAGAGAAAGTAAAGAAAAAACATTGCACATTAACTGTACTTAGAGATGGGCTTTAAAAGGACACCTTAATGTGATGTAGTGAATCACTCATCCTTGAATTTATATTACGAATCCAATTAGTAACTTGTAGAGTATTAAAATGGTCTTTACTATTAGCCCTGCTGTCTCAGGTAAAACATTTCTCCTTTCCTCTAATAGATTAGATGTATTGGAAATATCTGAAACAACAAATTTGTGCCAAAAAGTGTTATTTTAACAATTCAGTTTGCAATTCTTTACTTCTGAATGAAGCCATATTAAAACAATCAAACAAACAAACAACATAGAAACAAACAACCAAGCCTCTTTGTGATCTTAACGCCAGTTGTAAACTGTAAGGCTTCTGGCCCTGCCCCTTTTCACCCTCTGCTGTTCACGTCTTAATCTTTCTTTGGCAAGTCCTAAACACATTTACCCCTCCTGCCCATACATACAACATATATCAGATGGCAAGCGCATATACCACCTCTAGTTTAGGAAAAAGTTGTTTTCCAGTCAATTTGTTCGCTCCGTCAGTTTTTTCTGTGTCTCACTCAGCCAGCTGACCTTGACACACATTTTCTCGTCTCTATTTACAGACACACACACTCCTACTCTCACACACACATCTGGGAGGTATCTCCCTGCACACAGACGCACGAACATTCACAGCCAAAGCGTGCTCTCTGCCACGTTTTTTAAAATTTCGGGCAGAGACAGCCCGAATCTTTTGAGATCCAACAGTTTCTACCACAGTCCCTCAGTCAGTTTGTCTATGTCTCAGTCAGTTTTTGACCTTGCCTCCTTTTTCTCTCCTCCTCTCTCCTTTCCAACAGGCACACACTTCCATTCATACTAGTTACTTCACATCCTCTCTATATTATATAATCAATTAAATAATTTCCTTTTTCAAATCCTTATTCGTAACAGCCTTCCGTTATTTGTGCCCAATTGAAACAATGGTGTGTCTGGTTAGTAAAGCTCCTGTTGCATTATTCAAATCAGTTCTTATTTCAGCCAATGGGCGGGAAGGTGAAGGTGCTGGGGTACAATGTGTCAGCTGGTGCCAAGGTGCGCCTGATTTACCTTTGACCTGGGCCGAGTGTGAAGTAACCTCCTTCACTTCGTACGGTCCAGTCCACCTGGGTTCTGTGAACCTTTACCCAGTCACCAACTTTTACCTTCGGTCCTGCAGCTTCCTCCGGATCAGTCGCCAGGGCCCTGGAGACCTGATTGGAGAGAGCTACAGTAAGAGCAGTTAAAACCTTCATATAACTCGACATTTCCATCTCAAGAACATCCAAGGGTGGCACGTGACCTCCATCCCTGGGTATTCTTTCTTTTTTCTTCAGCTACTCTCACACCAACCCTTGGATCGATTTTACAGTGTAAGTTGCCGGTAATCTTTATTAAAATATAAAAAAAAACACAATTTGTACAATACACAGCAGTTTCAGACCATTTAATTACTTTGTTAAATTTATCATATGCAACTTGTACTCACCCTCAGTACTACTGATCAAAAATTTGTTTTTTTTCTATCATGACAATATGCAGATTTCAATTAAATAGGCTCTGTTTACCTTTTAGTAATACAGCGCTGTTTTGATCAGGTTCCCGAGGAGAGACGAGCCACGCAGGGCGGCTCTTTCCCGTCCGAGAGACGACCTCCTCTCCGACTGGTTGTTTTCCACTCCACTCTTTCAATCGTCTAAAACCATCCTCTGCTACCAATTTGTTGTGGGTGGAAATCAAAGGCAGGAGTCGTCGTTCTCAAGTTAAAATTAAGCAGGTTTATTCAGAGGTCACAGGTCAGGAAACTGCAGTGTCCAGCAAATGATCATGCATGGACCACTGATCCTACACAGTAATGGATATGGTGTGGTTTTGGATGTGGGGAGATCCAAGATTGTCTATATTTGACTATTGGAATGTTATATTGTGTGGTAATAGATGTGGGGGAGATGTGTGTTTCTGTAGAATGCTTACAAGTTTTAACTAGATTTGTAAATGACCGTTATTTCTTTATTTTCACAAAATAAGCAATCATCTGATTCAGATAAGGCTTGGGAGCCGGAGCCCGATACTCCATGTCCAGCCAGCAAGCGGTCATGTAGAGTGGAGCAGCAGGACAGTTCCTCAGGAGAGGAGCCGAATCCCCCAACTCCTCAGAGAGGTTCTGCCAGCAGGAGAAGACCACGAGGGAGAGGGAGAAGCGGCGGCAGCAGCAGCAGCAGTCAAGCTGGTGTGTCAGCCAGCCCATCTGGAGAGAGATGGAATGATGTTGATGATGCAGATGTGACACCACCACAGCCCACCTTCAGACCCACCAGTCCACCAGGACCCCAGCTCATCTCTACAGCAACGTACACAGACCTGCAGCCTTTTCAACTGTATTTTACCAACTCCATCTTACCGACAATTCTTCGGAACACAAATGACTTTGGCTCGAAGAACTGCTCCACACCCACCAGACTCATTACCCGAGACAGGTAATGAGTGGTAGGAAGTTCCTCAGGATCTCCCGGGCACTTCACCTCAGTAGCCTGGTGGCGGATGCTGCTAATGAGCAGTGGAGAGGCACAGCAGCCTTCGATCAACTCTGCAAAATCAAACTGCTTTACAAGGAGATAAGGGACGCCTGCAAAAAGAATTATCACCCGAGCCATAAAATTGCCATTGATGAGCCCATGGTTGCCTCCAAAGCCCGTATTGGACTGAAACTGTACATGAAGAACAGACAAACTGTTCACTGGGGATACAAACTCTTCCTTCTGGCGGACTCCAGGAACGGTTATACATGGGACTTTATTGTCTACGAGGGGAAGTTACAGGGAATTACTGGCAAAGGGCTGAGTTATGATTCTGTGATGGTGCTCATTGACACACAAATGCTAGGATCAGGCTACGAGCTCTTTGTGGACAAAGTCCCATCCTTTTCCGCTACCTCCTTCAGAAGAGGATCTGGGCTTGTAGAACCATCCGGACAAACAGAATTGGTTTCCCAAAAAGCAATGTCAATACTCTGGTCTCAATGTCTCCCTGTGGCAGTATCTGATGGATCAGGAAGGACTGCCCCCTCTTTGTCCAGTGGCGAGACACGAGGGACGTCTTCATGTGCTCAACACTCCACACCGCCCAGGCGGAGGAGACAGTGCAGAGGAGACTCAAAGACGCAGATGGGCGGTGGGAATTGAAGAACATCCCAGTTCCACCAGCAGTGAAGGAATACAACAGATACATACTATATATTCACCGATGTTTTATGCCCTTTGAAATGCAATAATTTGTGTGCTTCATATATTTATGTTTTAATATATTTTTTTATCAATCTTGTGTTTTTTTTTCATCTAGGTGTATGGGTGGAGTGGACTTCTCTGACGCCCTGATAGGGTATTACAAAGTCCTCCACAAGACGATGAAGTGGTACAAGACGTTCTTCCAACACTTCATGGACATCAGGATAGTGAATGCATTTCTCCTCCAAAAAGAACTTGCACGAGGTAAAGGACAGGTACCTATAGCCCAGAAGGCCTCAGAGAGACCCTCATACCACTTCCTGCTCCAGTCATAGCACATGCCCGTGCATATCACTGGGCACAGCACCACTGATCGGCTGAGGTACAGGCAGTGCCATACAAAGACACCACTGATGTGCTCCTCCTGCGATGTGCCTTTGTGTTTCAACCCAATCGTGACTGCTACAATGGCTGGCTGGGGGGGGGGGGGGAGTTCAGAATGTTACCTTCAAAAGAGATCAAGAGCATGCATGTACTCCAAATGGTACAAGAACAGGTTTCAATTTACTTTTGGTATTCCTCAGAAAGGCGTTTTAGGCGAATCTCATCCGCTGGCATGATGGCCGAGGAGCTCTACTTGGTGCCCCGTATTCAGGAGGTGTAGCTGAGTAACACAGAGTAGGAGAGGGAACCCCCTTTTGTGTCTAAGTTTGTCTGTGTGTGTCTATGTAGATGGAAGTAGAACTGAACTCTAAACAGATGCAGGAGGGTGGGGGCATGAGCAGTTTGAGCCAGATATATGGCCTTCGTACAACGACTTATAATAACCAATGCTGCTTGGTGTTAATCTTGAAGTTTGATTGTGTGTGCGCATCACATCACTGTACAATCTCAAACCTAGGACAACAGGTAATTAACATCAAATGTGACCAGGCCACTGGGACATGCAGTAAAACCTGAAACACCAACAACTTCTTCCTCAAACACAACCAGCTCCTCCCAGTCAGGGTACGTTTGTGTCTCCTCCCTTCACAGGTGTGTAAGTGTAAGGACCAATGAACAACAAGCTGTGAACTGTGGTAGCTGAGTCACTGCAGGGAGTGAACGAGAGGGTGAAGAGCAGAGATCTGTTTCTGCTTAGAGGAAGAGAACCTGTTCTACAGTCTCTGGCAGCAGCTGAAATGGCGCAGCAAGAAATTCACCTGGACAGAGAAAGATTTTGCTGTTCGATCTGTCTGGATCTACTGAAGGATCCGGTGACTACTGTCTGTGGACACAGCTACTGTAGGAGCTGTATCAATACCCACTGGGACAAAAGGGAGGCGAGAGGAAGCTACAGCTGCCCTCAGTGTAGACAGACCTTCAAAGCGAGGCCTGTCCTGGGGAAAAATACCATGTTAGCTGATTTAGTGGAGGAGCTGAAGAAGACTGGACTCCAAGCTGCTCCTGCTGATCACTGCTATGCTGGACCTGGAGATGTGGCCTGTGATTTCTGCACTGGGAGAAAACTGAAAGCTCTCAAGTCCTGTTTGAATTGTTTGGCCTCTTATTGTGAAAAACACCTCCAGCCTCATCTTCAGTCAGCTCCATTGAAGAAGCACAAGCTGGTGGAGCCCTCGGAGAAGCTACAGGAGAACCTCTGCTCTCGTCACGACGAGGTGATGAAGATGTTCTGCCGCACTGATCAGCAGTGTATCTGTTATCTCTGCTCTGTGGAGGAACATAAAGACCACGACACAGTGTCAGCTGCAGCTGAAAGGACTGAGAGGCAGAGAGAGCTCGGGCTGAGGAGACAAAAAATCCAGCAGAGAGTCCAGGACACAGAAAGAGACGTGAAGCTTCTTCAACAGGAGGAGGAGGCCATCAATGGCTCTGCTGATAAAGCAGCGAAGGACACTAAGGAGATCTTCACTGAGCTGATCCTTCTGCTGATGAAAAGAAGCTCTGATGTGATACAGCAGATCAGATCCCAGCAGCAAACTGAAGTGAGTCGAGTCAGAGAGCTTCAGAAGAGACTGGAGCAGGAGATCACTGAGCTGAAGAGGAAAGACCAGGAACTGAAGCAGCTCTCAGACACAGAGGATCACAACCAGTTTCTACACAACTACCCCGTACTCTCACCACTCAGTGGATCTACACACTCATCCAGCATCAGGATCCGTCCTCTGAGGTACTTTGATGACGTGACAGCAGCTGTTTCACAGGTCAGAGGTCGACTACAGGACATTCTGAGTGAGACAGAGACAGAAAGTTTACAGATTGTGTCTCAAGTGGACGTTTTACTGCCAAGACCAGAGCAAGACACTAGAGCTGACTTCTTAAAATATTCACAGGAAATCACACTGGATCCAAACACAGCATACAAATATCTGTTATTATCTGAGGGAAACAGAAAAGTAACATATATGAGAGAAGATCAGTCTTATTCTGATCACCCAGACAGATTCACTGATTGGACTCAGGTCCTGACTAGAGAGAGTCTGACTGGACGTTGTTACTGGGAGGTGGAGTTGGGGGGGAGAGCAGTTGGCGTAGCAGTCACATACAAGAATATCAGCAGAGCAGGAGACTCAGATGAATGTGGACTTGGATCAAATGATAAATCTTGGATGTTATATTTTGATGGAAACAGTTTTAACTTTCATTACAACAGCATCGTGACTCCAGTGTCAGGTCCTGTGTCCTCCAGAGTAGGAGTGTACCTGGATCACAGTGCAGGTGTTCTGTCCTTCTACAGCGTCTCTGACACCATGACTCTCCTCCACAGAGTCCAGACCACATTCACTCAGCCTCTCTATGCTGGAGTTGGGGTTGGTTATTATTTAGACAGAGCAGAGTTCTGTAAACTCAAATAGACTCGATTCATTAAAAGCAGTGATTTAGATTCTGTGTTTAAATCTTTAACTTCTTTTGTCTCCATGTTTATTGATCAAAGTTCATCGTGGTGACTTTCTGCTCCTCACAGAGATCAGCTGTCAATCAAACACTGACCTTCCTTTATCACACATATTTAGTTCTCACTGTGTAAAGACAGAAATCTATAATTACACTGACATGAATGTGTTTGAAAGAACTAATGTTGCTGTTGTTTTCTAAATCAATGTAGAAATCAGGTTGTGTGATGTTTTAGAACCTGTGTTGATCCTGATCCTCATCAATGAGCTGATTATTTGTTCTTTTATTTTCCACGTGTGAGATGGAGGTGAAACAAACTGATTGTGCGTCCATGAACTCACTGAACAAGAGTCACTGAACAGACTTTACTGATGAAATGATCAATGACCTCAGAGCGTCAACGTGTCCAAGAGATCAACTGTACTTTATTTCAGACATTAATATGTTTATTAATCTAATTAAAACATTGTAACAGTAGTAAAGTGTAATCTACCTTTTAAGTTTTTGATTGTATTTTAATTTTGTTGGGATTTTAATAAAGATACAAATGAATTCATTTTCTGTGTTTTTTATTAATTAATTTGTTCACAGTATTAAAAGCATTTCATTCACACAGTACATGACACTTTAAATATTGTGTTACTCTGAAAACAACTTTTTAAACTTCATAGTAAAACCAGGTGATGTACAAATTTCATGAATTTGCATTTTGCACTGTTGAATCTTAGGAAGGTTCTAAGTAGAGTTTCAAAATGCAAAAAGAAGAAATGGGAACAAGAGCCCAAAAGCTGTGAGCAGAAAATTTATTGAAAACAACAATTTAACTGAAGTAGGCTGTTCATCAGCTGATCAAAAGTTTAAGACCACAGCTCAAAAAAAAATGTTGCACAGATTTTGGCTTTTAAAGGCTGTGGTCTTAAACTTTTGATATACTTTTACATTGACTCTCAGTTTCTGATGAGGTGAAGCTTCTTTAAATGACTTGTAAAACTCTCACTGCTCTGACTGCTCAGTTTATCACAGATCTTAACCCTTGAGATCCTCTGGCAGGAGACTTTGAACTGATCCAGATTCTCAGCTAAAGACTAAAGGCCGAAATATACTACTCTCAGTCCGTTACCTACCTGATACGCTGGCTTTTAGAATTGTAAATACAAAATGTAATTTGTCTCAAAATCTGTTTGGTGTGTTATTTTTTCCATACTTTTTATACAAACATGGTGCAATAGACAAACTATTCAAACAATACTAGAGTACTATTCACAAAGTGCTAAGAACCAGCATAGTGTCTTGGCATATGACCAGCCCTGTTGTTTCAACAGCAGGTTGTATGAACATCTATACAGCTGCTATAGTTGTGAGAAACGATTTGATGCAACTCTTTAGCGCCAGAGGAAGCGGCCCTGTGGCACTTGACCCCAGAAGACCTGATAACGACCTGATGATCCTACCTGTTACATTCAGGTTAACTTCATACATCAGACCTGAATCTCACATATCAGCTTTGCTCCTGGCCTATTGTCTATGTTGAGAGTCATCACACATGGTTCCTGGCTTTTGTGTGTCTCAGAGATAGAGTTATTAGAACTTGATAGTTGGCTTTTGTCTACAGCCACGACAAGATGGTTGAAGCCAAAGGTATTTGCATCCATATGGTCCTGGCCATAGCCCTGTTCAAGCTTCGAACAGCATGTTCTTTCATACCTGATGACCTGATTCGCTGACTTTCAGCCATGTAAATAACTATTTACAAAATACCAAGAAGCAGCATTGTGTCTTGGCATATGGTCAGCCCTGTTGTTTAAACTGCAGGCTGTACGAACACCTATAGGCGTGAGAAATGAATTGATGCTGACATTTAGCCTTGTAAATAAAGAAAACCCCCAACTGTTTAATTTACTGTAGAGGAACATGAAAGCAGTCACTCTTCAGAAAAGCCAGAACACTTACTGATGAAACTTCTGGCTATAACGATTTTGTCACGGCAAGCTACCTTCAAGATTTCTGACAATGCCATCAAATCCCTTCTTCTGTGCATCAAACAGTTAATGTGGATAATGGGAACAGTTCTCTGTACTGATTCCCTAACTACATTCGCGAACAATATACCAAAGACCATTTTCTCTTTGAGGGGCTGGACAGGCATCCTCCATGATTTTTTTTTTACGATATCTGGTTTTTCCAAAATGTATGACCGTATACATTCCAACAGAAACCTATGAGCTCAGATCGGATGGTACAAGGGTGTGCAAGACTAGTCGCCACATCCCATTCTACAAACACCCACATAAGAGGTCTGCACTGAGGAAGAAATATGGCTCTGCCTTGCTAAGAAAAGCAAAATATTCCAGCGGTAAAGAGTATGTCTATCCAATACGATCGTACTGTTACAACAGTGTTGTAAGGTCTCTGGAATCACTTGTTAAAAGACCTGAATTTGAAGAGAGATGTGACGAATGGCTAAAACGTAAAATACCTGAGGGTGTGTTAGCAGATGTTTATGATGGACAAGTATGGCAGGATTACCAGTATGTGAATGGAGAGCCTTCTTTAGCAGAGCAAAATAATTTGGCCTTTATGCTGAATGTGGACTGGTTCCAACCTTTCAAACATGCACCATATTCAGTGGGAGAAATCTACCTGGTCATTTTAAATCTACCTTGTGAAGACCGTTTTAAGGAAGATAATATGATTCTTGTTGGACTTAAACCTGGCCCAAAGGAGCCATCGCTTAACATAAATGCTTTCATAGATCCCGTGGTTGATGAGCTCCAAGAACTTTGGCATGGCATCATTTTGGAAGAGAGCTCTTTCACAGGACATCAGGTTTACAAAGCGGCCCTGCTTTGTCTGTCATCAGATAGTCCTGCAGCCCAAAAATGTGGAGGCTTTATTGGACATGGGGTATTCCAAGGTAATTGAAATATTCAAACATTTGCTTTGCAATATATAATTATTAATATTGAACAATGTAGATGATGTAGATACTGATATATTTGATAGGTCTCTTTCAACGAATGCTCAAGTACAAATATGTGTGTTTAACATATTACACTTAACTCTTGCAGGATCCCATAAGTGTTTGAAGATGTTCAGCAGGAAAAAATTTGAAGCAATATTGGACTACTCTGGATTTGAGCGGTTTTCATGGGAGCCACGTTCATCAGAGGTTCACATACACTCTTCTGGAATATCCAGACGGGCAAGGACGAAGGCAGAACCGAAAAGAATTGAACACTAGTATGGTGCTAGAGGGTCAGAACTTATCCGCTTGAGTTACTATGATGCCATCCCATTTATCGTCATAGATCCTATGCACAACCTGCTCCTTGGTACAGCAAGACATGGGTTCCGAGTGGACAGAACTAGGAATTTTGACAACAAAGATCCTTGATGAACTTCAAACTATAGTAGAGATCATCAAATTACCTTACGAGGTTGGAAGAATTCCCCTAAGAATTTCATTTGGTTTCACACAATTTAGAGCAGATCAGTGGAAAAACTGGATAACAATTTACTCTCTGTTTTGTCTGAAGGGCCTTATTGCCAGCAGCCATTATGACATGTGGTTTGACTTCCTGCAGGCTTGTATCATACTCTGCTCCAGAGTCATATCCATCAAGAGACTGGAAGTAGTGGACAGATACCTACAGTCATTTCTCTCCAAATGTGTCAAACTGTTTGGCCCATTGCACTGCCCCCTGAACATGCATTAACATCTTCATTTGAAAGAGTGCATATAGGACTATGGACCACTTTATTATTTCTGGTGTTTTTCATTTGTGAGTTGTTATGGAATACTATGAAAGATTAAGAACAACAATAGGACTATTGAAGTTAAATTATAAGGCAATTTCAGCATTGTCTACAGATAAGTATGCCAGGACATGTGAATATGGTGCTGAGATTGCTAGTATTTTGGGAGGACAAAGGGTTTGAACTTTGACACGCGATGACAAAACCGAAATGCTTTGTGTGAAGCACAGTGTTTAGGTGTCAGCAGAAAGACGTCTTTTAGGAGACTGTACAGTGGTGCCACGCTCTCCATTTCAACATATTATCTTGGATGAGCTTGACAGGCATGCAATGTTTTCCATGTATCATCAGATGTATCCTGAAAACTGTATCACTGAGGTTAACTGATTTGCCATGACATTTAAAAGGGTAACACATTTGGATGTAACATACTCAATAGATAGAACTTGATCGGAAAGGTCAGCATATGGTGACGACCCCTTCCACCCTCACCTGGACACTAGGTGTCGCTGTTCTTCCTTCCCCAGAGCTGTAGGTGGCGTGGGCGTCAGCGTCAATCAGAGCACACCTCACACTAACTTTTTTAGTTTTTCATTCTTTCATGATTGAGTTTGTATTCATAATTTTTTACTAGTTTTCTTTATTTGTTCTGAGATATGCATTCTGAATAAAGATGTGATTTATTATTATTATTAAATGCATCTATTTGATTTGACTTTAATTGTTACTGTATGTTGTGAATGTAGGATAACACACTCTGTTTCTCACTGAATCTCCTCTTAACACCAAGTGTGAACAGTCCGCTGTGGAATGCAGTTAAACCTGAAACACCAACAACTTCTTCCTCAAACACAACAAGCTCCTCCCAGTCAGGACATGTCTTTGTCTCCTCTCTTCAAAGACATGTAAGTGTAAGAACCAGTGAACAACAAGCTGTGAACTGTGGGAGCTGAGTCACTGCAGGAAGTGAACAAGAGGGTGAGGAGCAGAGATCTGTATCTGTTCAGAGGAAGTGAATCTGTTCTACAGTCTCTGGCAGCAGCTGAAATGGCACAGCAAGGAATTCAACTGGATAGACAAAGATTCTGCTGTTCGATCTGTCTGGATCTACTGAAGGATCCGGTGACTACTGGCTGTGGACACAGCTACTGTAAGAGCTGTATTAACACCCACTGGGACAATGGGGAGGAGAGCGGAAGCTACAGCTGTCCTCAGTGTAGAAAGACCTTCACACCGAGGCCTGTCCTGGAGAAAAACACCATGTTAGCTGATTTAGTGGAGGAGTTGAAGAAGACTGGACTCCAAGCTGCTCCTGCTGATCACTGCTATGCTGGACCTGAAGATGTGGCCTGTGATTTCTGCACTGGGAGAAAACGGAAAGCTCATAAGTCCTGTTTGGATTGTTTGGTCTCTTATTGTGAAAAACACCTCCAGCCTCATTTTCAGTCACCTCCATTTAAGAAGCACAAGCTGGTGGAGCCATCGGAGAAGCTACAGGAGAACATCTGCTCTCGTCACGACAAGGTGATGAAGATGTTTTGCCGCACTGATAAGCAATGTATCTGTTATCTCTGCTCTGTGGAGGAACATAGACGCCACGACACAGTGTCAGCTGCAGCAGAAAGGACTGTGAGGCAGAGAGAGCTCGGGCTGAGGAGACAAACAATCCAGCAGAGAGTCCAGGACACAGAGAAAGACGTGAAGCTGCTTCAACAGAAGGAGGAGGCCCTCAATGGCTCTGCTGATAAAGCAGTGGAGGACAGTGAGAAGAACTTCACTGAGCTGATCCGTCTGCTGGAGAAAAGAAGCTCTGATGTGAAGCAGCAGATCAGATCCCAACAGGAAACTGAAGTGAGTCGAGTCAGAGAGCTTCAGGAGAGACTGGAGCAGGAGATCACTGAGCTGAAGAGGAAAGACCATGAACTGATGCAGCTCTCAGACACAGAGGACCACAACCAGTTTCTACACAACTACTCCCCAGTGTCACCACTCGGTGAATCTACATACTCATCCAGCATCAGGATCCGTCCTCTGAGGAACTTTGATGACCTGACAGCAGCTGTGTCCCAGGTCAGAGGTCGACTACAGGACATTCTGAGTGAGACAGAGACAGAGATTTTACAGATTGTGTCTCAAGTGGATGTTTTACTGCAACAACCAGAACCAGAGACCAGAGCTGACTTCTTAAGATATTCACAGGAAATCACACTGGATCCAGACACAGCATACAAAGAGCTGTTATTATCTGAGGGAAACAGAAAAGTAACACATGTGAGAGAAGATCAGTCTTATTCTGATCACCCAGACAGATTCACTGGTTGGTGTCAGGTCCTGAGTAGAGAGAGTCTGACTGGACGTTGTTACTGGGAGGTGTCCTGTGGAAGAGATGTTACTGTAGCAGTAGCATACAAGAATATAATCAGAGCAGGAATCTCAGCTAAATGTGTATTTGGATCCAATGATAAATGTTGGTCATTAACTTGTTATGAAAACGGATATGAATTTTATCACAACAGGATCAGGACTAACATGTCCGGTCCTGTGTCCTCCAGAGTAGGAGTGTACCTGGATCACAGTGCAGGTGTTCTGTCCTTCTACAGAGTCTCTGACACCATGACTCTCCTCCACAGAGTCCAGACCACATTCACTCAGCCTCTCTATGCTGGACTTATGGTTAGTAATTATGAAGACACAGCTGAGTTCTGTAAACTCAAATAGACTCGAGTCATTAAAAGCATTGTTTTAGATTCTGTGTGTAAATCTTTAACTTCTTTTGTCTCCATGTTTGTTGATCAAAGTTCGTTGTGGTGACATTTCTGCTCCTCACTGAGATCAGCTGTCAATCAAACACTGATCTTCCTTTATCACACATATTAAGTTTTCACTTTGTAAAGACAGAAATCTATAATTACACTGACATAAATGTGTTTGAAAGAACTGATGTTGCTG
Source organism: Pleuronectes platessa (assembly GCF_947347685.1). Lineage (NCBI taxonomy): Eukaryota > Metazoa > Chordata > Actinopteri > Pleuronectiformes > Pleuronectidae > Pleuronectes > Pleuronectes platessa. Next base: position 2,319,409 of record NC_070627.1, read on the forward strand.
TTGTTTTCGAAATCAATGTAGAAATCAGGTTGTCTGATGTTTTAGAACCTGTGTTGACCACAGAGCATCAACATGTCCAACAGATCAACTGTACTTTATTTCAGGCAATCTAATTAATACATTGTAATAGTACTAAAGTGTAATGTACCTTCAAGACATTCTGGTTACCAAAGATCATTGTAACCTTCAGTCATTTGTAAAACATGGACCGTTCAGGAGCTTCTCCAAACTCATGAGTGACTGTTCAGGTGCCAGTGGCCTCTGATGGATTCATGTGTGACAGGATAGTCTCCGTTCAGCCGGGCGTTAACGTTGGAGCGTCTGTTAGCAAAAAAACGAGGGTCACTTTAGATTTAATGGATAATATTATGAACATATGGAGGATTGTTTTTTTTCCGTTTGTAATTCATCATTAAGGATTTAAATTCCTTTCCTTAATTGCCTTTGTTTTTATTAAAATTTTGTTGGGATTTTAATAAAGTTATAAAGAAATACATTTTCTGTGTTTTTAATTATTTGTTGTGTTCACAGTATTAAAAGCATTTCATTCATATAGTACATGACCCTCAATGCTCGCAATGCTCTGACTGCTCAGATTATCACAGATCTTTAATCCTTGAGATCCTCTGGCAGGAGACTTTGAACTGATCCAGATTCTCAGCTAAACACTAAGACAGAGTTTTAGAAATAAGGTTCAGAGACTGTCGGACAACCTTCCTGAGGAATTACCGACTCAGCCGGTAACTTCCTTTAAATCAAAACCTAAAACCTACTTTTATCTGACCTGTTTGGATTTTAAATTTTAACTTATCTGTTTGTGTGTGTATGTGAAGTTGTTCATGGAACTGTTTATGTTGTTTGGGTAACTAGGAAGCAAATCGATTGTAAATTCTAAGCTTGCTGTTTGAGATGCGCACAGGATCTTTTCACTTTCAAATAGGATTATTAACGTGCTGGGTGTGGTCTTTTCAGAGTGAGGCTGCACATTAAATGGCCTTTTCACTTTCAAAAGGACATGTTCATCTGCTGGGTGTGGTCTTTTCAAGTGAAGCTGCACATATGATATCCCTTTAAGAGTGAAACTGGCCATTTGCTATAGCGAATTGCCTGTTTGTTTTGAGCCGTTTTCTATGTTCTACTTTAAATCTGTACAGGATGACTACATGACTGAGGAGGACAAAGAGGGGGAACGTCAGGCAGAGGATCAGAGAGATGTCTATCCCAACATGCAAGCTGGAGAGGAACATGAAAGCAGTCAGTCTTCAGAAAAGCCAGAACACTTACTGATGCAACTTTTGGCTATGACGATTTTGTCATGGCAAGCAACCTTTAAGATTTCTGACAATGTCATCAAATCCCTTCTTCTGTGCATCAAACAGTTAATGTGGATGATGGGAATAGTTCTCTGTATTGATTCCCTAACTACCTTCACGAACAATATGCCAAAGACCTTCTTCTTTTTGAGGGGCTGGACAGGCATCCTCCATGAATTTTTTTAGAATATCTGGTTTGTACAAATGTATAATGTATACATTCCAACAGAAACCTTTGAGCTCAGATTGGAGGGTAAAAGGGTGTGCAAGACTTGTCGCCACATCTCATTCTACAAACACCCACATAAGAGGTCTGTACTGAGGAAGAAATGTGGCTCTGCCTTGCTAAGAAACGCGAAATATTCCAGCGGTAAAGAGTATGTCTATCCAATACGACCTTACTGTTACAACAGTGTTGTAAAGTCTCTGGAATCACTTGTTAAAAGACTTGGATTTGAAGAGAGATGTGACAAAAGGCGAAAATGTAAAATACCTGAGGCTGTGTTAGCAGATGTTTATGATGGACAAGTATGGCAGGATTAGCAGTATGTGAATGGAGAGCCTTTTTTAGCAAATCAAAATAATTTGGCCTTGATGCTGAATGTGGACTGGTTCCAACCTTTCAAACATGCACCATATTCAGTGGGAGCCATCTACTCTGTCATTTTAAACCTACCTCGTGAAGACCGTTTTAAGGAAGATAATATGATTCTTGTTGGACTAATAAAGTACCAAAGGAGCCATCGCTTAACATAAATGCTTTCTTAGATCCCTTGGTTGATGAGCTCTAAGAACTTTGGCATGGCATCATTTTGGAAGAGAGCTCTTTCACAGGACATCAGGTTTACAAAGCGACCCTGCTTTGTCTGTCATCAGATATTCCTGCAGCCCAAAAATGTGGAGGCTTTGTTGGACATGGAGCATAGAGAGGTAATTGAAATATTCAAACATTTGCTTTGCAATATATAATTAATGAATATTGAATAATGTAGATGCTTATAATGCTATATTTGATAGGTCTCTTTCAATGAATGCTCAAGTACAAATATGTGTGTTTAACATATTACATTTAACTCTTGCAGGATCCCATAAGTGTTTGAAGATGTTCAGCAGGAAAACATTTGGAGCAAAAATTGAAAACTCTGAATTTGAGCGGTCTTCATGGGAGCCACGGTCATCAGAGGTTCACATACACTTTGCCGGAATATCAAGACGGGCAAGGTAGAAGACAGAAACCAAAAATAATTGAACATCAGTATGGAGCTAGATGGTCAGAACTTTCTTGCTTGAGTTAGTATGATGCCATCCCATTTATCGTCATAGATCCTATGCACAACCTTCTCCTTGGTACAGCAAGGGATGTGTTCCTACTGTGGACAGAACTAGGAATTTTGACAACAAAGATCCTTGATGAACTTCAAACTAGAGTAGAGATCATCAAAGTATCTTGCGATGTTGGAAGAATTCCGTTTAGAATTTCATCTGGTTTCACAGGATTTGCAGCAGATCAGTGGAGAAACTGGATAACATTTTACTCTCTGTTTTGTCTGAAGGGGCTTATTGCCAGCAGCCATTATGACATGTGGATTGTCTTTGTGCAGGCTTGTATCATACCCTGCTCCACAGTAATATCCATCAAGAGACTGGAAGTAGTGGACAGATACGTGCAGTCATTTCTCTCCAAATTTGTTGAACTGTTTGGCCCATTGCACTGCACCCAGAACATGCATTTACACCTTCATTTGAAAGAGTGCATATTGGACTATGGACCAGTTTATTCTTTCTGGTGTTTTTTCATTTGGGCTTTGAATACTGGGTAAGTATATTATACCTATATATATATACTGGGTATTCAAATTACAAGGCAATTTCAGCATTGTCAACAGATTAGTATGCCATGGACATGTGAATATGGTGCTGAGATTGCTAGTATTTTGGGAGGACAAAGGGTTGGAACTTTGACACGCGATGACAAAACCGATATGCTTTGTGTGAAGCACAGTGTTTTGGTGTCAGCAGAAAGACGTCTTTTAGGAAACTGTACAGTGGTGCCTGGCTCTCCATTTCAACATATTATCTTGGATGAGCTTGACAGTATTAGGAATTTAAATTTTAGCTAGGATGGATCCGACTGAACTCTTAACAAATAAAGATAGAAGGGGGGCATGAACAGTGTGGGCCAGATAAATTCACACAAATGATTTAATAAAAACCTTTTCCTTCCGAGTGTTTAATCTTGAAAATAGAATGTATGTGCGTCACATTGCAGTTTCGTTGTTTTGGTTTAGTTGTTTCGAATGTCTTTACAAAAACAACGTACAGCCGATATAGTAGGAACTTAATATTCTTAACTCCAATTGTCAACACCACTGGCCCAAATGGCATCAGCTGTGTCAAGGCCTTTCATGAAGAGAATATTTTGCCCAAGCAACTAAAGCAGGAGTTAGACTGGGAGTCTTTGCTCCTTGTCACTTCCTTATTCCAATGCCAAGAGGGAGGGACTAAGCCTGCGCACTGTCGAGGAGGAAGAACCAAGACCTACTGTTATAATATAGACAGGCGCCGGCTGTTTGATGCGTTCTGATGCAACTCAAGACTTCTCCAAGGCTGCTAGAGTTCTGGAGTAGTGTTTTGGAGGCCCATTGCTTTGATGATTCATACCTGTTCATTGCTTCCTGAATAAATACTTGATTGAACCAAACCGAGTTCGACGCTTCTCATATTTAGGATAAACGACCACGCAAGGAAAATGTTATCAATATATCATCAGATGTATCCTGAAAACTGTGTCACTGACGTTAACTGTTTTGCCATGACATTTAAAAGGGTAACACATTTGAATGTAACATACTCCATAGATAGAAATAGATCGGAAAGGTCAGCATATGGTGACGACCCCTTCCACCCTCACCTGGACACTAGGTGTCCCTGTTCTTCCTTCCCCAGACCTGTAGGTGGCGTGGGCGTCAGCGTCAATCAGAGCACACCTCACACTAACTTTTTTAGTTTTTCATTCTTTAATGAGTGAGTTTGTATTTATTATTTTTACTAGTTTTCTTTATTTGTTCTCAGATGTGCTTTATAAATAACGATGTGATCAATTATTATTATTAAATGCACCTATTTGGTTTGACCTTATTGTTACTCTATGTTGTGAATGAAGGATAACACACTGTGCATCTCATAGATAGCGCCTCTTAACACCAAGTGTGAACAGGCCGCTGTGGAATGCATTAAAACCTGAATAACCAACCACTTCCTCCTCAAACACAACCAGCTCCTCCCAGTCAGGACAAGTCTTTGTCTCCTCCCTTCACAGACATGTAAGTGTAAGAACCAGTGAACAACAAGCTGTGAACTGTGGGAGCTGAGTCACTGCAGGAAGTGAACGAGAGGGTGAGGAGCAGAGATCTGTATCTGCTCAGAGGAAGTGAATCTGTTCTACAGTCTCTGGCAGCAGCTGAAATGGCACAGCAAGAAATTCAACTGGACAGACAAAGATTCTGCTGTTCGATCTGTCTGGATCTACTGAAGGATCCGGTGACTACTGGCTGTGGACACAGCTACTGTAAGAGCTGTATTAACACCCACTGGGATAATGGGGAGGAGAGCGGAAGCTACAGCTGTCCTCAGTGTAGACAGACCTTCACACCGAGGCCTGTCCTGGAGAAAAACACCATGTTAGCTGATTTAGTGGAGGAGCTGAAGAAGACTGGACTCCAAGCTGCTCCTGCTGATCACTGCTATGCTGGACCTGAAGATGTGGCCTGTGATTTCTGCACTGGGAGAAAACGGAAAGCTCATAAGTCCTGTTTGGATTGTTTGGTCTCTTATTGTGAAAAACACCTCCAGCCTCATTTTCAGTCAGTTCCTTTTAAGAAGCACAAGCTGGTGGAGCCATCGGAGAAGCTACAAGAGAACATCTGCTCTCGTCACGACGAGGTGATGAATATGTTCTGCCGCTCTCATCAGCAGTGTATCTGTTATCTCTGCTCTGTGAAGGAACATAGAGATCACAACATAGTGTCAGCTGCAGCAGAATGGACTGAGAGGCAGAGAGAGCTCGGGCTGAGGAGACAAACAATCCAGCAGAGAGTCCAGAACACAGAGAAAGACATGAAGGTGCTTCAACAGAAGGAGGAGGCCCTCAATTGCTCTGCTGATAAAGCAGTGAAGGACAGTGAGAAGATCTTCACTGAGCTGATCCGTCTGCTGGAGAAAAGAAGCTCTGATGTGAAGCAGCAGATCAGATCCCAGCAGGAAACTGAAGTGAGTCGAGTCAGAGAGCTTCAGGAGAGACTGGAGCAGGAGATCACTGAGCTGAAGAGGAAAGACCATGAACTGAAGCAGGTTGCAGACACAGAGGATCACTACCAGTTTCTACAGAGCTACCTCTCACTGTCACCACTCAGTGAATCTACACACTCATCCAGCATCAGGATCAGTCCTCTGAGGTACTTTCAGGACGTGACAGCAGCTGTTTCACAGGTCAGAGGTCGACTACAGGACATTCTGAGTGAGACAGAGACAGAGATTTTACTGATTGTGTCTCAAGTGGATGTTTTACTGCCAAGACCAGAGCAAGACACTAGAGCTGACTTCTTAAAATATTCACAGGAAATCACACTGGATCCAAACACAGCAAACAGTCATCTGTTATTATCTAAGGGAAACAGAAAAGTAACAGGAAGGAGTAAAGAACAGTCTTATTCTAACCACCCAGACCGATTCACTGCTGCTTGGCAGGTTCTGAGTAGAGAGAGTCTGACAGGACGTTGTTACTGGGAGGTGGAGATGAAGTTTAAGGTGGGAAATGGAGTTGGTGTAGCAGTCACATACAACAATATCACCAGAGGACGAGAACGAGACCTAGAATGTAGATTTGGAGAAAATTATAAATCTTGGATGTTATATTGTGATCGAGAGTATTATATCTTTCATTACAACAGGATCAAGACTGAAGTGTCAGGTCCTGAGTCCTCCAGAGTAGGAGTGTACCTGGATCACAGTGCAGGTGTTCTGTCCTTCTACAGTGTCTCTGACACCATGACTCTCCTCCACAGAGTCCAGACCACATTCACTCAGCCTCTCTATGCTGGAGTTAAGTTTTCTATTCATGGATCCACAGCTGAGTTCTGTAAACTCAAATAGACTCGAGTCATTAAAAGCAGTGATTCAGATTCTCTGTTTAAATCTTTAACTTCTTTTGTCTCCATGTTTGTTGATCAAAGTTCTTCGTGGTGACGTTTCTGCTCCGCACAGAGATCAGCTGTCAATCAAACACTGATCTTCCTTTATCACACATATTAAGTTTTCACTTTGTAAAGACAGAAATCTATAATTACACTGACATGAATGTGTTTGAAAGAACTGATGTTGCTGTTGTTTTCTAAATCAATGTAGAAATCACGTTGTGTGATGTTTTAGAACCTGTGTTGATCCTGATTCTCATCAATGAGCTGATTATTTGTTCTTTTATTTTCCAAATGTGAAAAGGAGGTGAAACAAACTGATTGTGTGTCCATGAACTCACTGAACAAGAGTCACTGCACAGACTTTACTGATGAAATGATCAATGACCTCAGAGCGTCAACATGTCCAACAGATCAACTGTACTTTATTTCAGTCATTAATATGCTTATTAATCTAATTAATACATTGTAACAGTAGTAAAGTGTAATGTACCTTCAAGACATTCTGTGTTGTCTAGATACCAAAGACCATTACAACCTTAAGTCATTTGTAAAGCATGGACCGTGCAGGAGCTTCTCCAAACTCATGAGTGACTGTTCAGGTGCCAGTGGCCTCTGATGGATTCATGTGTGACAGGATAGTCTCTGTTCAGCCGGGCGTTAACGTTGGAGCGTATGTTAGCAAAAAAACAAGGGTCATAGGAAACATCCATCTACGTTGTGTCTAAGTGTTTGCTGGTCACCATGTTCCACGTGCTCTACCTCCACCCACACAGACCCTGAACTGAAGATAAATCACTGATCTATGTATTAATCCACCTGTGGGTGTGAGAGGATAATGTTGGGGGTCGGTGCCTGAATATTACTCATGTAATCACTTTAGATGTAATGGATAATATCATAAAAATATGGAGGATTGCTTTGTTTTCATTTGTAATTCATCATTAAGGATATAAATTCCTTTCCTTAATTGTTTTTGCTTTCATTTGAATTTTGTTGCGATTTTAATAAAGTTATAAAAAAAAAATCGGTGTTTTTCATTATTAAGTGTGTTCAGAGTATTTAAACATTTAATTCACACAGTACATGATACTTCATTAAATATTGTGTTACTCTGCAAACAACTTTTTAAACTTCATAAGAAAACCAGGTGATGTATTTAGGTGAATATTTAGAGCAACAGTCTTATTATTGTCTCTATAAAAAAGTGAGGAGCCTCCTCAGACAGAACAGAACTCTTATAACAGGATTCTAAAAAAAAAAACACTAAAAAACACTAACAACTCTTTGAAACTAACACTTTTAGTAGCACTTAAATGGCACTTACTTATAGCACTTTGTAGTTTTGTTTTATTTTGAAGAAATTGTACTTTCTTGATTCTTGTTGTTCTGGGTCTGTACCCTCGGGGGTTGATGCACTTATTGTAAGTCGCTTTGGATAAAAGCGTCAGCTAAATGAAATGTAATGTAATGTAATGTAATGTAAACAGAGTCACCAGGTTGGAACACATCAGCCTGGTTTTAGCCTCTTTACATTCAGTTTCTAACGAGGTGAAGCTTCTTTAAATGACTTGTAAAACACTCACTGCTCTAACTGCTCAGATTATCACAGATCTTTAATCCTTGAGATCCTCTGGCCAGAGACTTTGAACTGATCCAGTGTTCTCCGCTAAACACTTAATGCCAAAATATACTACTCTGAGTCCGTTACTTACCTGATACGCTGGCTCAAAGAATTGTAAACAGAAAATCTCAAATGTCTCAAAACCTGTTTGGTGTGATATTTTTCCATACTTTGCATACAAACATGGTGCAATAGACAAACTATTCAAAGAATACTAGAGTACTATTCACAAAGTGCAAAGAAGCAGCATAGTGTCTTGGCATATGACCAGCCCTGTTGTTTCAACAGCAGGTTGTATGAACACCTATACAGCTGCTATAGTTGTGAGAAATGATTGATGCAACTCTTTGACGCCAGAGGGAGCGGCCCTGTGGCACTTGACCCCAGAAGACCTGATAAAGACCTGATGATCCTACCTGTTACATTCAGGTTAATTTCATACATCGGACCTGAATTTCACATATCAGCTTTGCTCCTGGCCTCTTGTCTATGTTGAGAGTCATCACACATGGTTCCTGGCTTTTGTGTGTCTCAGAGATAGAGTTATTAGAACTTGATAGTTGGCTTTTGTCTACAGCCACGACAAGATGGTTGAAGCCAAAGGTATTTGCATCCTTATGGTCCTGGCCATAGCCCTGTTCAAGCCTCGAACAGCATTTTCTTTCATACCTGATGACCTGTTACGCTGACTTTCAGCCATGTAAATAACTATTTACAAAATACCAAAAAGCAGCATAGTGTCTTGGCATATGTTCAGCCCTGTTGTTTAAACTGCAGGCTGAATGAACTCCTATAAGCGTGAGAAATGAATTGATGCTGACTTTAAGCCATGCAAATAAAGAAAATCCCCAACTGTTGAATTTACTGGAGAGGAACATGAAAGCAGTCAGTCTTCAGAAAAGCCAGAACACTTACTGATGAAACTTCTGGCTATAACGATTTTGTCATGGCAAGCAACCTTCAAGATTTCTGACAATGCCATCAAATCCCTTCTTCTGTGCATCAAACAGTTAATGTGGATAATGGGAACAATTCTCTGTATTGATTCCCTAACTACATTCGTAAACAATATACCAAAGACCATTTTCTCTTTGAGGGGCTGGACAGGCATCCTCCATGATTTTTTGTTACGATATCTGTTTTTTCCAAAATGTATGACCGAATACATTCCAACAGAAACCTTTGAGCTCAGATCGGATGGTACAAGGTTGTGCAAGACTTGTCGCTACATCCCATTCTACAAACACCCACATAAGAGGTCTGCACTGAGGAAGAAATGTGGCTCTGCCTTGCTAAGAAACGCGAAATATTCCAGCGGTAAAGAGTATGTCTATCCAATACGACCGTACTGATACAACAGTGTTGTAAAGTCTCGGGAATCACAATGGCGAAAACATAATATACAGTGCCTTGCATAAGTATTCACCCCCTTTGGACTTTTCTACATTTTGTCATGGTATAAAAACAGATTAAAATTTATTTCATCGTGAGTTTATGTAATGGACCAACACAAAATAGTGCATCATTTGGAAGTGGGGGGAAATATTACATGGATTTCACAATTATTTACAAATAAAAATCTGAAAAGTGTTGAGTGCATATGTATTCACCCCCTTTACTGTGAAACCCCTAACAAAGATCTGGTGCGACCAATTGCATTCACAAGTCACATTTGCAAGTCACATAATTAGTAAATAGGGTCCACCTGTCTGCAATTTAATCTCAGTATAAATACACCTGTTCTGTGACGGACTCAGAGTTTGTTGGAGATCATTACTGAACAAACAGCATCATGAAGACCAAGGAGCTCACCAAACAGGTCAGGGATAAAGTTGTGGAGAAATATGAAGCAGGGTTAGGTTATAAAAAAATATCCAGAGCTTTGAACATCTCTCTGAGCACCATAAAATCCATCATAAGAAAATGGAAAGAATATGGCACAACCGCAAACCTACCAAGAGGAGGCCGTCCACCCAAACTGAAGAGTCGGACAAGGAGAAAATGAATCAGAGAAGCAACCAGAAGGCCCATGGTTACTCTGGAGGAGTTGCAGAGATCCACAGCTGAGGTGGGAGAATCTTTCCACAGGACAACTATTAGTCGTCTACTCCACAAATCTGGCCTTTATGGAAAAGTGGCAAGAAGAAAGCCATTGTTGAAAGGGATCCATAAAAAATCCCGTTTGGAGTTTGCCAGAAGCCATGTGGGAGACACAGCAAACATGTGGAAGAAGGTGCTCTGGTCAGATGAGACCAAAATTGAACTTTTTGGCCTCAATGCAAAACGCTATGTGTGGCGAAAACCCAACACTGCCCATCACCCTGAGCACACCATCCCAACAGTGAAACATGGTGGTGGTAGCATCATGCTGTGGGGATGCTTCTCTTCAGCAGGTACAGGGAAACTGGTCAGAATAGAGGGAAAGATGGATGGAGCCAAATACAGGGAAATCCTTGAAGAAAATCTGATGCAGTCTGCAAAAGACTTGAGACTGGGGCGGAGGTTCATCTTCCAGCAGGACAATGACCCTAAACATACAGCCAGAGCTACAAAGGAATGGTTTGGATTTAAGAATGTTAATGTCTTAAAATGGCCCAGTCAAAGCCCAGACCTCAATCCAATAGAGAATCTATGGCAAGACTTGAAGATTGCGGTTCACAGACGGTCTCCATCCAATCTGACTGAGCTTCATCTTTTTTGCCAAGAAGAATGGACAAACCTTTCCATCTCTAGATGTGCAAAGCTGGTAGAGACATACCCCAAAAGACTTGCAGCTGTAATTGCAGCGAAAGGGGGTTCTACCAAGTATTGACACAGGGGGGTGAATACTTATGCACCCAACAGATGTCAACTTTTTTGTTCTCATTATTGTTTGTGTCACAATAAAATTTATTTTGCACCTCCAAAGTACTATGCATGTTTTGTTGATCAAACGGGAAAAAGTTTATTTAAGTCTATTTGAATTTCAGTTAGTAACAGTACATAATGGGAAAAAGTCCAAGGGGGGTGAATACTTATGCAAGGCACTGTACCTGAGGGTTGTGTTAGCAGATGTTTATTATGGACAGGATGGCAGGATTACCAGTATGTGAATGGAGTGTGGTGTCCTGTCATTTTAGTTTGTTAATTTCAGTCTCCTCAGTGTATTTTCTGTTTCCTGTTTTATTTTGTAGTATCTGTCCCTTGTGTGTGGTTTCCATCTTCACTTCCTTTCGGTAATTGTCTTCCCAGTCCTCATGTGTTTCACCTGGGGTTAATCGTTCCTGCCTTCCCTCTGTGTCTTCTTAAGCCTCTGTGTTCCCCAGCCCGGTGTCGGTTTGTACTAGTTGTTTTCTCCCCACGTCGTGAGAAATGGTTTGTTTGTTCCTGCGGTTTCGACCAGCTTCACCTGCTTCCTCGTTCCTTGTTCTCCGTGCGCCTTGTCGCCAGTGTAACTTTTGTTAGTATTCCTGTTTTGTTTTTGTCTTATTTAAGACCTTTTTGGATATTAAATCTCCTTTTGTTATAATCTCTGCATCCTGGGTCCATCTCCTCCTTCAAACCGTAACAGAACAAACCGACCAAACTATGGACTCAGCAGAGGTTAGTTTTTTTAGTTTTCTTTTCTCAAACCCTTTTGAGGGAACCCGCCTGGCTTTTGGTGGACCCCGCAGCCTTCAACAGAGGTCTGCAGTTGGTGGCGGAGGTCGGAGCAGTAACCCCGCATCTTTAAGGCCAGCTCGCAGGCGCCACCCTCCAGCCCCATCGGTAGTCCTGTACGCTGGAAGCGACGGGGTTTTTTGGGGACCCCGCAACCTCAAGGGGTTTCCTCTGGCTGATTGCGGACGTGAGAGAGGGGGGATCCACAGCCGAAGCAGGGACCAGCATGCTCACAGGGACCAGCCACCTACAGTCCCGACTGGGTCGCAGTCCCCAGCTCCACGCCGGAGGCTCTCAGCTGATGTCTCTCATTCTTCGACGTCATTGGTCCTCACAGCGGCGTCTGCTCCATCACCTGCTTCGGTTCCAGCTCCACGCCGGAGTCTCCCAGCTGATGTCTCTCGTTCACCGATGTCAGTGGTCCTCGCAGCGGCGTCTGCTGCTGCACCGGCTCCAGTCCCAGCTCCACGCCGGAGGCCCCTAGCTGATGTCTCTCATTCTTCGACGTCAGTGGTCCTCACAGCGGCGTCTGTTTCAGCTCCTGCTCCAGTCGCTGCTCCGCGCCGGAGGCCCCCAGCTGATGTCTCTCATTCTTCGACGTCGGAGATCCTCGCGGTGCCAGCTCTGCACCCAGCTCCGGTCCCTGCTCCCGTGCCTGCTCCGCGCCGGAGGCTCTCGGCTGGCATCCTCTGTGTTGCAGCGTCGGAGATCCTCGCGGTGCCAGCTCCGCACCCTGCTCCCGTGCCTGCTCCGCGCCGGAGGCTCTCGGCTGGCGTCCTCTGTGTTTCGGCGTCGGAGATCCTCGCGGTGCCAGCTCTGCACCCAGCCCCGGTCCCTGCTCCCGTGCCTGCTCCGCGCCGGAGGCTCTCGGCTGGCATCCTCTGTGTTGCAGCGTCGGAGATCCTCGCGGTGCCAGCTCCGCACCCTGCTCCCGTGCCTGCTCCGCGCCGGAGGCTCTCGGCTGGCGTCCTCTGTGTTTCGGCGTCGGAGATCCTCGCGGTGCCAGCTCCGCACCCAGCTCCTGTGCCTGCTCCGCGCCGGAGGCTCTCGGCTGGCGTCCTCTGTGTTTCGGCGTCGGAGATCCTCGCGGTGCCAGCTCTGCACCCAGCCCCGGTCCCTGCTCCCGTGCCTGCTCCGCGCTGGAGGCTCTCGGCTGACGTCCTCCGTGTTTCGGCGTCGGAGATCCTCGCGGTGCCAGCTCCGCACCCTGCTCCGGTCCCTGCTCCCGTGCCTGCTCCGCGCCGGAGGCTCTCGGCTGACGTCCTCTGTGTTTCGGCGTCGGAGATCCTCGCTGTGCCGGCTCCGCACACAGCACCTGTGCCTGCTCCGCGCCGGAGGCTCTCGGCTGACGTCCTCTGTGTTGCGGCGTCGGAGATCCTCGCGGTGCCAGCTCCAGTTCTTGCCCCACGCCCAGGGTTGAGGCCGGAGCTCTTGCCCTCGGCACCTGACTGGTCTTCGGTCCACCTGCCCGTGCAGCCCCCGTGCTGGGCTCCGGACCGCCCTTCCGAGCCTCGAAACTCTGTCCCTGAGTGGCCGTGGCGCGGCCCTCCTGTGCCTCGGGGCTCTGTCCCGGAGCGGCCAAGGCGCCGCCCTCCTGAGGAGCTCCCGTGCTTGGCTCCTGACCGGCCTCTAGGTTGTCCAGCAGAGCCCTTGAACTCTGTCCCTGAGCGGCCACGGCGCTGCCCCCACGAGCCTCAGAACTCTGCCCTTGTGCGGCCACGGCGCCGTCCTCCCGAGCCTCTGCGCTCAGCCCCGAAGTGGCCACGGAGCCGTCGGGTTGAGACTATGTACTTTGTCCCTGACCGGCCTCCGGGCCGTCCTCCTGAGGAGCCCCCGTGTTGCGTTCCTGTCCGGCCTCGGGGCCGTCCACCTGAGACATTATGCCAGGTTCCGAAGCGGCCACGGAGCCGTCGGTCCGAGAAACCTGGGCACGTCCCGGAGTCCCTCCTCCGGTTCCCCCCTCCTCCCACCCGTCTCGGTTATGGACCGTCTGGAATCCGGTCCTTGAGGGGGGGGTACTGTGGTGTCCTGTCATTTTAGTTTGTTAATTTCAGTCTCCTCAGTGTATTTTCTGTTTCCTGTTTTATTTTGTAGTATCTGTCCCTTGTGTGTGGTTTCCATCTTCACTTCCTTTCGGTGATTGTCTTCCCAGTCCTCATGTGTTTCACCTGGGGTTAATCGTTCCTGCCTTCCCTCTGTGTCTTCTTAAGCCTCTGTGTTCCCCAGCCCGGTGTCGGTTTGTACTAGTTGTTTTCTCCCCACGTCGTGAGAAATGGTTTGTTTGTTCCTGCGGTTTCGACCAGCTTCTCCTGCTTCCTCGTTCCTTGATCTCCGTGCGCCTTGTCGCCAGTGTAACTTTTGTTAGTATTCCTGTTTTGTTTTTGTCTTATTTAAGACCTTTTTGGATATTAAATCTCCTTTTGTTATAATCTCTGCATCCTGGGTCCATCTCCTCCTTCAAACCGTGACATGGAGAGCCTTTTTTTTGGCCTTTATGCTGAATGTGGACTGGTTCTAACCTTTCAAACATGCACCATATTCAGTGGGAGCCATCTACTTGGTCATTTTAAATCTACCCCATGAAGACCATTTTAAGGAAGATAATATGATTCTTGTTGGACTAATAAAGTACCAAAGGAGCCATCGCTTAACATAAATGCTTTCTTAGATCCCTTGGTTGATGAGCTCCAAGAACTTTGGCATGGCATAATTTTGAAAGACAGCTCTTTCACAGGACATCAGGTTTACAAAGCGGTCCTGCTTTGTCTGTCATCAGATATTCTGAAAATGTGGAGGCTTTGTTGGACATGGAGCATAGAGAGGTAATTGAAATATTCAAACATTTGCTTTGCAATATATAATTTATAAATATTGAACAATGTAGATGCTTATAATGATATATATGATAGGTCTCTTTCAATGAATGCTCAAGTACAAATATGTGTGTTTAACGTATTACATTTAACTCTTGCAGGATCCCATAAGTGTTCAGCAGGAAAGAATTTGGAGCAAAAATTGACTACTCTGGATTTGAGCGGTCTTCATGGGAGCCACGGTCATCAGAGGTTCACATACACTTTGCCGGAATAACCAGACGGGCAAGGACGAAGGCAGAACCGAAAATAATTGGTATGATGCCATCACATTTGGCGTCATAGATCCTATGCACAACCTTCTCCTTGGTACAGCAAGACATGTGGTCCGAGTGGACAGAACTAGGAATTTTGACAACAAAGATCCTTGATGAACTTCAAACTAGAGTAGAGATCATCAAAGTACCTTACGAGGTTGGAAGAAGTCCGTTTAGAATTTCATCTGGTTTCACAGAATTTAGAGCAGATCAGTGGAAAAACTGGATAACAATTTACTCTCTGTTTTGTCTGAAGGGGCTTATTGCCAGCAGCCATTATGACATGTGGTTTGACTTCCTGCAGGCTTGTATCATACCCTGCTCCAGAGTCATATCCATCAAGAGACTGGAAGTAGTAGTGACTGCAGTTACCTGCAGTCATTTCTCTCCAAATGTGTCGAACTGTTTGGCCCATTGCCAATAAGTCAACAGCTTAGTATGCCATGGACCTGTGAATATGGTGCTGAGGTTGCTAGTATTTTGGGAGGACAAAGGGTTTGAACTTTGACACGTTATGACAAAACCGATATGCTTTGTGTGAAGCACAGTGTTTTTGGTGTCAGCAGAAAGACTTCTTTTAGGAAACTGTACAGTGGTGCCACGCTCTCCATTTCAACATATTATCTTGGATGAGCTTGACAGGCATGAAATGTTTTCCATGTATCATCAGATGTATCCTGAAAACTGTATCACTGACGTTAACTGATTTGCCATGACATTTAAAAGGGTAACACATTTGGATGTAACATACTCTATAGATAGAACCTGATCGGAAAGGTCAGCATATGGTGACGACCCCTTCCACCCTCCCCTGGACACTAGGTGTCGCTGTTCTTCCTTCCCCAGACCTGTAGGTGGAGTGGGCGTCAGCGTCAATCAGAGCACACCTCACACTTACTTTTTTAGTTTTTCATTCTTTCATGAGTGAGTTTCTAGTTATAACTTTTTACTAGTTTTCTTTATTTGTTCTGAGATGTGCTTTATGAATAAAGATGTGACTTATTATTATTTTTAAAGGCATCTATTTGATTTGACTTTAACTGTTACTGTATGTTGTGAATGTAGGATAACACACTCTGCTTCTCACTGAATCTCCTCTTAACACCAAGTGTGAACAGTCCGCTGTGGAATGCAGTAAAACCTGAAACACCTACAACTTCCTCCTCAAACACAACCAGCTCCTCCCAGTCAGGACAAGTCTTTGTCTCCTCCCTTCACAGACATATAAGTGTAAGGACCAGTTAAAATAAGGCTGTGAACTGTGGGAGCTGAGTCACTGCAGGAAGTGAACAAGAGGGTGAGGAGCAGAGATCTGTATCTGCTCAGAGGAAGTGAATCTGTTCTACAGTCTCTGGCAGCAGCTGAAATGGCGCAGCAAGGAATTCAACTGGACAGAGAAAGATTCTGCTGTTCGATCTGTCTGGATCTACTGAAGGATCCGGTGACTACTGGCTGTGGACACAGCTACTGTAAGAGCTGTATTAACACCCACTGGGACAATGGCGAGGAGAGCGGAAGCTACAGCTGTCCTCAGTGTAGAAAGACCTTCACACCGAGGCCTGTCCTGGGGAAAAACACCATGTTAGCTGCTTTAGTGGAGGAGCTGAAGAAGACTGGACTCCAAGCTGCTCCTGCTGATCACTGCTATGCTGGACCTGAAGATGTGGCCTGTGATTTCTGCTTTGGGAGAAAACGGAAAGCTCGTAAGTCCTGTTTGGATTGTTTGGTCTCTTATTGTGAAAAACACCTCCAGCCTCATTTTCAGTCACCTCCATTTAAGAAGCACAAGCTGGTGGAGCCCTCGGAGAAGCTCCAGGAGAACATCTGCTCTCGTCACGACGAGGTGATGAAGATGTTCTGCCGCACTGATCAGCAGTGTATCTGTTATCTCTGCTCTGTGGAGGAACATAAAGACCACGACACAGTGTCAGCTGCAGCTGAAAGGACTGAGAGGCAGAGAGAGCTCGGGTTGAGGAGACAAACAATCCAGCAGAGAGTCCAGGACACAGATAAAGACGTGAAGCTGCTTCAACAGGAGGAGGAGGCCATCAATGGCTCTGCTGATAAAGCATTGAAGGACATTGAGAAGATGTTCACCCAGCTGATCCGTCTGCTGGAGAAAAGAAGCTCTGATGTGAAGCAGCAGATCAGATCCCAGCAGGAAACTGAAGTGAGTCGAGTCAGAGAGCTTCAGGTGAGACTGGAGCAGGAGATCACTGAGCTGAAGAGGAAAGACCAGGAACTGAAGCAGCTCTTAGACACAGAGGATCACAACCAGTTTCTACACAACTACCCCTCACTGACACCACTCAGTGGAACTACACACTCATCCAGCATCAGGATCCTTCCTCTGAGGGACTTTGAGGACGTTACAGCAGCTGTTCCACAGGTCAGAGGTCGACTACAGGACATTCTGAGTGAGACAGAGATTTTACAGATTGTGTCTCAAGTGGATGTTTTACTGCAACAACCAGAACCAGAGACCAGAGCTGACTTCTTAAAGTATTCACAGGAAATCACACTGGATCCCGACACAGTAAACAAATATCTGTTATTATCTGAGGGAAACAGAAAAATAACATATGAGGGAGTAGAATCAGAATCAGAATCAGAACAGTCTTATTCTGAACACCCAGACACATTAACTTACATGGATCACGTACTCAGTAGAGAGAGTCTGACTGGACGTTGTTACTGGGAGGTGGAGGTGGAGGTGGGAGGAGCAGTTGGTGTAGCAGTCACCTACAAGAATATCAGAGTAGCAGGAAACTCACATGAATGTGGATTTAATGATAAATCTTGGATGTTATATTGTTTTAAAAACAGTTATGAATTTCATTACAACAGGATCAAGTATCTAGTGTCAGGTCCTGAGTCCTCCAGAGTAGGAGTGTACCTGGATCACAGTGCAGGTGTTCTGTCCTTCTACAGAGTTTCTGACACCATGACTCTCCTCCACAGAGTCCAGACCACATTCACTCAGCCTCTCCATGCTGGAGTTTGGGGTTGTTCTCCTGGAGACACAGCTGAGTTCTGTGAACTCAAATAGACTTGATTCATTAAAAGCAGTGATTTAGATTCTGTGTTTAAATCTTTAACTTCTTTTTTCTCCATGTTTGTTGATCAAAGTTCATCGTGGTGACTTTTTGCTCCTCACAGAGATCAGCTGTCAATCAAACACTGACCTTCCTTTATCACACATTTTTAGTTCTCACTTTGTAAAGACAGAAATCTATAGTTACACTGACATGAATGAGTTTGAAAGAACTGATGTTGCTGTTGTTTTCTAAATCAATGTAGAAATCAGGTTGTGTGATGTTTTAGAACATGTGTTGATCCTGATTCTCATCAATGAGCTGATTATTAGTTCTTTTATTTTCCAAATGTGAGATGGAGGTGAAACAAACTGATTGTGTGTCCATGAATTCACTGAACAAGAGTCACTGAACAGACTTTACTGATGAAATGATCAATGACCTCAGAGCGTCAACGTGTCAAACAGATCAACTGTACTTTATTTCAGGCATTAATATGTTTATTATTCTAATTAAAACATTGTAACAGTAGTGAAGTGTAATGTACCTTCAAGACATTCTGTGTTGTCCAGATACCAAAGACCATTATATCCTTAAGTCATTTGTAAAGCATGGACCGTGCAGGAGCTTCTCCAAACTCATGAGTGACTGTTCAGGTGCCAGTGGCCTCTGATGGATTCATGTGTGACAGGATAGTCTCCGTTCAGCCGGACGTTAACGTTGGAGCGTATGTTAGCAAAAAAGGGTTGTAGGAAACGTCCATCTACTTTGTGTGTGAGTGTTTGCTGGTCACCATGTTCCACGTGCTCCACCTCCACCCACACGGACCCTGAACTGAAGATAACTCACTAACCTATGTATAAATCCACCTGTGGGTTTGAGAGGATAACGTTGAGGGTCAGTGTCAGAATATTACACATATAATCAGTTTAGATTTAATGGATAATATCAGTAACATATGGAGGATTGCTTTTTAGGGCCCGAGCACCGAATGGTGAGAGGCCCTATTGAATCTGTAAGGATTTTTATTATTATTATTATTATTATTATTATTATTATTATTATTATTATTATTTCCCTTTGGGGGGCTTTTTCAGGGTCTAGACATGCTCAAAAAGTTATGAAACTTTGCAGGAAATTCAAGGTCTGCGGATATTTTAGTATTCTGGAGTAATTGGAATTGGGCTTGGCAAAATGGCTCTACAGCGCCCCCTGGAACCAGCCCCTAGGTTTCAACATAACGGATTTTCATCAAAATCTGGATATAGGTGTATCGTGACCAGTCATGAAAAAAAGTCTCATGGAGCATTATGAAAAACGCAACAGGAAGTCCGCCATTTTGCTTTTAGTGGCCATTTTGGCAATATCCCACATTTTTACTTTTACGTACTTGTCCCAGGGCTTTCATCAGATCAACTTCAAATTCAGATGAGTGTCATCACAACAAGATGGAGATAAAAAATGATTGAGGGATTTTTTTTTTATCACACCGTGTGACCGTGGCATGGCGTTAAAAATTGGTTACACGCCATCAAAACACGGGCATCTGTATCTCGGACATACATGTTCCAATCAAGTCCAAACTAGACATATAAGACAATAGTCCCCGCCTGATGACATCTATGCATAAATGATGACTTAAAACCGCAGCGCCCCCTGGTGGCAACAGGAAATGTCTTGTTTTTTGCTTGTCTTACACTTGGATGAATTTCTCCTCATCCACTGACCTCAACCATGTCAAACTATATCAAATGGGTCCCAAGACATTGACAATGAAGACATAAGATTACCGTGACTTTTCGTCAAACGCCATATGAATGGCGTGGCCTTAAAGTTCATCAACTCGCCGTGAAACACGAAATTGCTGTAACTTCAGTGTTCATGATTCTATCTCTCTCAAACTACATGTGTGTAACAACAGCCCCCCCCTGAAGATATTCATATGGTTTTAAGAAATGGGCGTGGCAAAAAAACTGACCAGCGCCCCCTATAGGGCAACCCCGGCACTACGATGGCCGACATTTATACAAATCTATCGGGACATGTGTCGTTTCATAACAAACAAAAAAATATCTTGGATAGGTATGCTTGACCAAACAGGGAGGCCGCCATTTTGGATTAAGTGGCCATTTTTTTTCCATATTCCACATTTTTACTTGATGCACTTGTCCCAGGGCTTTCATCAGATTAACTTCAAATTAAGATCAGTGCCATCACAACAAGATGGAGATAAAAAGTGATTAAGAGATTGACCTTTCGTCACACCGTGTGACCGTGGCGTGGCGTCTTGAGTTTGATTAAACGCCATCAAAACACGAGGTTCTGTATCTCGGACATACATTGTCCAATCGAGTCCAAACTAGACATGTAAGACAAGGGTGCCATCCTGATGACATCTACACAGAAATTATGACTTGAAATTACAGCGCCCCCTGGTGGCTACAGGAAGTGACATGTTTTATACTTTGATGAACTGCTCCTGGCTGCTTTAAGATATACAGCTCAAATGAGCTCAGTCAAGTCATTGAATCAAGGTCAGAATTGTGACATTTCCTCAAACCATGTAAACATTGATGTTTGGCGAAGGATCATCCTTCGCCAAAGGACACGATGTTTTCATAAGTCCACTGTGCATTATCCTATCACTACCAAACTTCTGTCACATGATAAGAGTACAAGCCTGAACAGCTCTATGTGTCAATATTTCCTCAGTGTCATAGCGCCACCTACTGATTCGCCAGGAAACAGGAAGTACTTTGTTAATCCACTCTGCATTATCCAACCGGCTCCAAACTACTGACCTATGATCACAATACTGATCTGAACAGCTCCACATATAAATATTAGTTCAGGGTCAGAGCGCCACCTACTGATCAGTGTGAAAATTAAGTTGTGTTAACATTGTCCGATTGACACAAAATTGCTCACGCTGTATCAGAGCGCCTACATGAACAGATATATATGTCTGTGCGTAATAATAGTGATGGCGCCACCTACTGGCAAACCTACTGCCGCAGAGCGCATTTAACGTGGAGAAGTGCATGCTCGATCGATGATGTGCGCTTGGTCATCGATCGCTCTCTCCACCGACCGCAACAGGCTTCAACGTGCGGGTGCTCGGGCCCGCAAGTGCTACAACGTAGCCCTAGTTATTTGATTTGAATTCATCATTAAGGATTTAAATTCCTTTCCTTAATTGTTTTTGATTGTATTTTAATTTTGTTGGGATTTAATAATTAAAGTTACAAACAAATTCATTCTCTGTGTTTTTTCTTAATACATGTTGTGCAAACATGGTGCAAAACACAAACTATTCAAACAATACTAGAGTACTATTCACAAAGTGCAAAGAACCAGCATAGTGTCTTGGCCTATGACCAGCCCTGTTGTTTCAACAGCAGGTTGTATGAACACCTATACAGCTGCTATAGTTGTGAGAAATGATTTGATGCATCTCTTTGGCGCCAGAGGGAGCGGCCCTGTGGCACACGACCCCAGAAGACCTGATAAAGACCTGATGATCCTACCTGTTACATTCAGGTTAATTTCATACATCAGACCTGAATCTCACATATCAGCTTTGCTCCTGGTCTTTTGTCTATGTAGAGAGTCATCACACATGGCTCCTGGCTTTTGTGTGTCTCAGAGATAGAGTTATTAGAACTTGATAGTTGGCTTTTGTCTACAGCCACGACAAGATGGTTGAAGCCAAAGGTATTTGCATCCTTATGGTCCTGGCCATTGCCCTGTTCAAACCTCGAACAGCATGTTCTTTCATACCAGATGACCTGTTACGCTGACTTTTAGCCACCTAGATAACTATTTACAAAATGCAAAGAAACAGCATAGTGTCTTGGCATATGTTCAGCCCTGTTGTTTAAACTGCAGGCTGAATGAACTCCTATAGGTGTGAGAAATGAATTGATGCTGACTTTTAGCCGTGTAAATAAAGAAAGTCCCAAACTATCAAATTCTTCTTTATTCATAACAAATGTATATACAAACACTGATAAACAAAATAAGTAATAGAACAAGGTGCAGAAAAAGTTACAAAACAACAGAGTCCAAAATACAACCTATAACTATATACTGTACTAACCATTGACAAATTACAGTAGTTTGCAACATAAGCCACATTGTCGGACGGGTTGTAATGCATCAGGTTGTATACGTGATGCATTGTTGATCGCTGGTTTTCTTTGGGCTGATTCTTGGCCATAAAAACCATGGTTTGCCCCCAGCAAGTGAATTTGTCTTGTGGTGGTGGAGATGGACCAGGTTCCTTAGGTCCTGTACATAGGTCCTATATAGATGTTGCCTCTGCTCCTCGAGCTTAGAGAGCACATCGGTAACGGAACTGTTAGGAATTAAAATTTGAGCTATTGATGGTCTGACTGAACTCTTAACAAATAAAGACAGGAGGGAGGGCAGGAACAGTTTGGGCCAGATAAATTCATACAAATGATTAATAATAACCTTTTCTTCCTAGTGTTTAATCTTGATATTAGAATGTTTTTGCTTCACATTTTTGTTTTGTTGTTTTGGTTAAGTTGTTTTGAATGTCTGTACAAACGGAACATTTTAGCCGATATAGCAGGAAACCAATCATCTTTTCTCCAATTGTCAACACCACTGGCCTACATATCATCAGCTGTGTCAAGGCTGGTCAAGAGATGAACATTTTGCCTCGCAACTATCAGATGAGGCGAGACTGGGAGACTTTGCTCCTTGTCACTTCCTGGATTCCAGTGCCAAAAGGCGTGGACTCGCCTGGCACATTCGAGGAGGAAGAACCAAGACCTACTTCTATAAAATAGACAGACGCTAGCTGGTTGAGGTGTTCTGATGCGACTCGAGACTGTCATGTACTGCTAGTGTGCCAGGCAGTGTGTTGGAGGCCCATTGTTGTGCTGATAGATACCTTTCATTGCTTTCTAAATAAATACTTGATTGAACAAACTGAGCTCGGCTCATCTTCTCATATTTAGGACAAACCAACACGCAACGACAGAACTCTGGTCTTGCTCCATCCGTCTTCTCATCTTCTGTGAACGAGGAGATGGCATTACCATGAAGGCTGTAGGGGTGGAAGCCAATAAAACGAGGAGAGGCCTCGGGTGCTGAGGTGGATAACTCGGGGAGAGGGCGTTCCGATGTGTCCGTCTCAGTCAAAACGGATTAGCATATATTGGCCTTTAGACAGAGTTTTAGAAATAAGGTTCAGAGACTGTGGAACAAGCTTCCTGAGGAAATGCAGCCGATTTTAAATTTTAGCTTGTCTGTTTTCCTGAATCTATGAAAAGGCATTAGAACTGAAACTCTAAACAATAAAGAAAGGAGGGGGGAGACAGGTACAGTTTGGGTCAGATATATGGCTTTCAAACAAATGAGTTTTAATAATTGTGGCTGCTTAGTGTTTATCATTCATCTTTAACTTGGTCTCATTTCTAACTTTTTATATTCTATAATAACTCCCTTGGATTAATTTAACATCACACAGAGTCCAAGCAGCTGTCCCAGGTTCTGGGGGAAAGACAGTGACATTCTTTTCTTCAGTTGTTTTGGTTTCGTTGTTTTGAATGTTTACACAAACAGAACATTTCAGTCGATTTACAGCAGGAACATAATATTCTTTATTCAAATGAAAAACACCACTGACCTACAAGACATCAGCTGTGTCAAGGCTGTCATGAGGAGAACATTTAGCTTATCAACTATCAGAGGAGGAGCGAAACGGAGATGCTCATCACTTCTTGGATTCCAGTGCCAAGAGGGTGGACTACGCTCAATCGAGGAAAAACCAAGGAAGACTTCTCCTTGTTATTGACCAATCCTGTTCCACCTAATGTTATAAAATATTACAGACGCCGTCTGTTTGATGCAACTTGTGACTGTCCGGTGCTGAGTGCCAGGCAGTGTGTTGGGTGCCCATTGTTTTGCGTTTCATACCTTTTCATTGCTTCTTAAATAAATACTTGATTGAACCAAACCGAGTCCTACTCTTCTCATATTTAGGATAAACGAACACGCAACAACACGGTTGTGTCGGTAACTTCCTTTAAATCGAAACCTAAAACCTCCTTTTATCGAACCACATTCCATGATTTTAACTAATTCTAGTTTTCTTATTGTTATCTGTTGTCATGCTCAAATTTCTGTCTTCTTTAAGATCATTGTCTCCTCAGCGGTCGTACTTTTAAACCAGCTGTAGCCCTGGTGTTTGGCAAAGACACATTTTAATATATTTTAGTATTTTAACAAACGACTAATGGATTGTTAGTGCTCTTTTTATGTATTTTTGTATTGTCATGATGTATATGGGTTGTCTGTGACTACTGTTTAAAGTTATTCGTTATTTGTTCTGAGATGTGCATCTTATAAATAAAGATGTGATTCATTATTATTAAATGCATCTATTTGATTTGACTTTAATAGTTACTGTATGTTGTGATTGAAGAATAATACACTCTGCCTCTGACTGAAAGCTCCTCATAACACAGAGTGTGAACAGGCCGCTGTGGAATGCACTTAAACCTGAAAAGAAAAAAAGAACCTCTTCCTGAAACACAACCAGCTCCTCCCAGTCAGGACATGTCTTTTCTCCTCCCTTCACACACGTGTCAGTGTAAGGACCAGTGAACAACCAGCTGTGAACTGTGGGAGCTGAGTCACTGCAGGAAGTGAACGAGGGGGAGGGGCAGAGATCTGTTTCTGCTCAGAGGGAGTGACCTTGTTCCACAGTCTCTGGCAGCAGCTGAAATGGCGGACAGACAAAGATTCTGCTGTCCGATCTGTCTGGATCTACTGAAGGATCCGGTGACTACTGGCTGTGGACACAGCTACTGTAAGAGCTGCATTAACAACCACTGGGACAATGGGGAGGAGAGAGGAAGCTACAGCTGCCCCCAGTGTAGACAGACCTTCACACCGAGGCCTGTCCTGGGGAAAAGCACAATGTTAGCTGATTTAGTGGAGGAGCTGAAGAAGAATGGATTCCAAGCTGCTGAACATGAAGACCATGACACAGGGTCAGCTGCAGCAGAATGGACAGTGAAGCAGAGAGAGCTCGGGCTGAGGAGACAAACAATCCAGCAGAGAGTCCACGATACAGAGAAAGACGTGAAGCTGCTTCAACAGGAGGAGGAGGCCCTCAATGGCTCTGCTGATAAAGCAGTGAAGGACAGTGAGAAGATCTTCACTGACTTGATCCGTCTGCTGGAGAAAAGAAGCTCTGATGTGAAGCAGCAGATCAGATCCCAGCAGGAAACTGAAGTGAGTCGAATCAGAGAGCTTCAGGAGAGACTGGAGCAGGAGATCACTGAGCTGAAGAGGAAAGACCAGGAACTGATGCAGCTCTCAGACACAGAGGATCACTACGAGTTTCTCCACAACTACCCCTCACTGTCACCACTGAGTGAATCTACACACTCATCCAGCATCAGGATCCGTCCTCTGAGGAACTTTGAGGACATAACAGCAGCTGTGTCACAGGTCAGAGGTCGACTACAGGACATTCTGAGTGAGACAGGGTCAGAGATTTTTCAGATTGTGTCTCAAGTTGATGTTTTACTGCAACAACCAGAACCAGAGACCAGAGCTGACTTCTTAAGATATTCACAGGAAATCAGACTCGATCCAAACACAGTAAACAAGCGTCTGTTATTATCTGAGGGAAACAGAAAAGTAACACATGTGAAAGAAGATCAGTCTTATCCTAATCACCCAGACAGATTCACTGGTTGGTATCAGGTCCTGAGCAGAGAGAGTCTGACTCGACGTTGTTACTGGGAGGTGAAAGTGGAGGTGGGGGTGAGGGTGAAAGGAGGAGTTGGTGTAGCAGTCACATACAACAATATCAGCAGAGCATGTGAATTTGGATCAAATGATAAATCTTGGTCATTATATTGTTATGAAAACAGTTATGAATTTCATTACAACAGCATCAAGACTCCAGTGTCAGGTCCTGTGTCCTCCAGAGTAGGAGTGTACCTGGATCACAGTGCAGGTGTTCTGTCCTTCTACAGCGTCTCTGACACCATGACTCTCCTCCACAGAGTCCAGACCACATTCACTCAGCCTCTCTATGCTGGAGTTAGGGTTTGTAATTATGCATCCACAGCTGAATTGTGTCAACTGAGCTGTGGATGTATGAAGTGAACAGATTATACTGATGAAATGATCAATGACCTCAGAGCGTCAACATGTCCAACAGGTCAACTTCACTCTGGTTGGATTTACAGAGCATCAGTGTTATTGGATGTTTGGTCACATTATAATTGTGTAACCTGGTTTGTTTCCATCACGGCTAATCTCTGTTTAGTGAGAATCCACTCGTCCTCATTGTATTTACATATTTAATGAACTGGCTTATTTATCTGCTGCTGCCTCTGTATCTGTTCTTTTTAATTTTCCTGATCTATACTAGCAGGTCCATTGGAGAGTGTCCTGATCGAGTCACTCTGAGGGTTTGTTCTGCAGCTCTCATCACATGTGTTTCTTATACATTCTATATACATTTCAATATCTTATATTAAGTCATAAAAATGTAATGTCTGAAGAAAGTTGAAATAAAGAATAAATCAGGTCGGTTCTTTTGTCTTCATTCCAGGATCTCATTCAAAGCTGATGGAGACAAAGTGAAACTCAAACTCAAACCTCCGTGTTCATGATCAGTCTCTTCAGGGCAGATCACAAAAATACTCTTGTTCTTTTTAAAGTACTAAATTTACCTTAATCTGCTCCGGCCTCACCCTGCCAGGACCTTTTGACCCCCACTGCCTGCCACCAGCACTCCAGCTCTACCTCTATTAAACAATAAACATTGTTTACTACCACCATCCTGCTGTGTTTGTGTTCTGCACTTTGGGTTTGCAAGAAACTTACAAAATGGCAGCTCAAACATCACACCTCGAAAATGAGGGAACCAGTTGACCAATCACAACAGAGTGGACCAACTGGCCAATCAGGGCAGACTGAGCTTTAACCAAGTGTTTGAGACAGAGGCTGACAAGAGGAGCTGCAGCGACAGTGATTTGTTTGCCGAACCTTTTCAAATGATAACACTGATTAAATATCGTGAGTAACATCATCTGAGAAGAAAGAAGTGAAAACAGACTTAAACTATTTTTAGCTCATAGATTGGAAAACGGAATTTACGCAATTTGGTTATAGCGATCAACAGCACGTAGTTCCCGGGGCCACGTTGATCACTATAAGCAGAACCACCACGCGAACTAATCAGTGTTTATATAAAGCACGTTTGTGAGTTCAAACATGTCTATACTCAGACTTGTGTGTGTGTCTCTTGGTGGGTGTAGTTTTTTTTCCTCATTCATTCAAGTCGAACGCAGCAGCTCAACACTGTGTGACTAACAGTGGAAGGATGGAGGCGGAGAAAAGAGAAAATGATTCCCCCTTTCTTCTCGGGATAGAAAAATGTACGTTCCACCGATTAGACCCAGACAGATGTGAACAATCAGTGAGACGAATCAGGGGAAATCTGCCCCGAGAGCCATCTTTCACTTAATACACACACACACACACACACACACACACACACACACACACACACACCATCTCTTCAATTAAATTTTGCACGGTGTCGACGTTAAGCTGCTGTTTTCATCCAGAGTCAAACGAGTAACTCTCAACATCTCGACATTTCCTGAACATCTGTTTAAACTTTTTTTTTTTTTTTTTTGTTTCTAGATGGTTGATAAAAAACCTCAGACGCTGCACTTTAAAAAAAAGTTGTATTTATCTTTCAAACACACGGTCTCACAGTTCTGTTCTCACCCGTCTCTGGGATAACTGATGGGAAAATGAGAAACGAGTGAGCGTGTTGATAATGAACATATGTTTCGTCTGTTCCTAATCATCTTTCGAGTTCGGCTCCACTTCACCGAGAAGAAAGAAAACTTGTCGGGGCGAATGCAAGTGTTCACTTTCAAAAGACAAAAAGACTTTTGGAAGTCGGACAAAACGGCAAATTAAGATTTTCTGGTTATTGTTGTGAAGTCGCTGCTACGACACTGAACAAAGCTGCTTCTGGAATAAACTGCACGAGGAAGATAAGGAATCAAAAGT
This sequence comes from Pleuronectes platessa, assembly GCF_947347685.1. Lineage (NCBI taxonomy): Eukaryota > Metazoa > Chordata > Actinopteri > Pleuronectiformes > Pleuronectidae > Pleuronectes > Pleuronectes platessa. Next base: position 2,347,428 of record NC_070627.1, read on the forward strand.
AAGGATGAAATCACAGAAAGTAAAAAATCATGACAGAGAAGCCTTTTGTTGTTTTTATATAATGTCAATGGTACATTTTACAAAACAGGTTTTAAATGATTCCTGGAGAAGCTGAGAAATTAGATCTGAGTTGACTTTACTGTTAATGTATATAAAACATGCAAAAAGAATCCAGAACAGTGTCATGTTAAATGTATTTAGGATATTCTCTGGTCCTTAAACAGAGAACAGGGATGTTTACACTGAAAACTCTTTACTTGACAGAGTTTAAATCTAAAATTCTAAGTTTAAAATCTCTCTCTTCAGCTTTTGAATGGTTTATAGACATTTCTACTTATTAATCACTTGATAAGTTATTAATTTGTATACTCATATGTTCTGTCTACTTGTAAGTTTACACAGAGAGAGACTGAAATCCCATTTATATCCTGTACATATGGCAGAATTATCATTAACCTCGACTTTGACTTGATCTTATTTTATCTTTGATTTTATTGCCACTGTAGCTTTTATTGATTTGACTGTATTTCCCTGTCAGAGTTTCTTCCTTGGCTCATCGGCCATTGTGCAGTTTGACTTGTATGAGAGCTGCCATACTAATAAAGTTTATTATTTGATTTATTCAAAGTAATCGCTGAATTCATCAACTTTTTGTTCTTTGTGATCCGTTGATGAGAGCACCAGCTAATAAAAAATACATCTCAAAACATGAAGAACAAGATATTAACTATTTTGTCTTAGTTTTTGCACACAACAATCTTTCTTTTAAATAAATAAAAACCTAATTTAGATGTTTTGTTGTCACAGTGACAGTCATGTGCGATGTCAACAGGTGATCAGAGAGACAGAGTGAGGCAGTGAACTGTGGCTCTGTGCAGACGACTGCATCACATATCAACTGAAGCTGACGGAGAGCAGAAGTGAAGAGGACATTTCATTTCATCAGGCTTTAAAGCGCAGAGTGTTGGCTTGTTAGGGACCTTGATCTGTTTGTAACATTTTCAAAGGCCTGACGCTCGACAGACAGAGCGAGACGACTGAGCCGAGTTCATCTCCTCTTTTATCCTCCCCTCTGCTTCTATGACTGATTTATTCTCCGTCATGTCTGCTGTCTCTTTGAATCTCTCTCTCTTTTCCCCTTGTTTCTTTCTCACAGCTTTTTATCGAACCCATCATGTCCCTCCCTCTTTTTAAACTCTTCCTCACTCCTTCTATCCACCTCTTCCCTTTCTCTTACCCCTCAATGTTTGCACCAAAAGGATAACAGGAATATTTTCACCGCTTGTCCCATTGAACTCAACATGATCTGCTTTTTTCCTTTATTTCAGACATTATCTTTTCTGCTGGTCAGATCTGCTCCAGTGTAAATCAGAGCCAAAGACTCTAAATAAAGATGGATGCATGTTCACCTCCTCCAATGCACATGTGCAGAGATGAGGCCCAAATATCTCAGATACAAGCGCCGCCATGTGGCCACCAGGGGGCAATCACGAAGACTCGTCATCAGTTTTGAGGAAGTGAGACGTCGTCCAACTTTATTTAAACTGTCCTGGACACAGAGCAGCATCGGTTGGTGGTAGACGTTTGATTTGAGGGCACGGTGAAATCATTATTTAATATAAAAAGACGTGAACAAACACGTCTGATGAGTGATAATAAACACTTGTAGTGTAGCAGCTGCTTATTGTGGCAAACATCTGGGGCCTGTTAACACAGTAGTTAGCCTCCAGGGGGCAGAACTTCTACTTGCATCTGTTGAGGTCATAGGGAGTAAAAATATAATATCTATATTTAACTGTATTTGATTTGATTAAATGTCTATTCAATCAAATACGTATGTATAAAAACACAGAGCACATATAAAACTGCACAAAAACAGAAATGACCATTTACAATAATATAATGAAAGAAAAAATAAACAAATTCATAAAAGAAAGAAGACAGTTATGATCACTGCACAACCTGAGCAGAATCTGAAGGAGCAGCAGTAATAAAGTACTGGTGCAGAAATTCTTTAAGAACTTTATGTCGCATTTTATGTGAGTTTTGACATTTTCCAAAAAAAAAGGGTCATAGTTGTCAAAGATGATGTTCCATGACATCGCAACCGCGGCAGCCACAAACATTTGATTGACATCTCTGAAGTCCCCAGTGAGTGATATGAAAAAGAGAAGGATCAGTCACCCTGTTGTGGTTTTTCTTTCGCACAATACGAAGAATTTGATACAACTGTTTTTGTCTTCACGCAAAAAAAACTAAATAATTCAGAGAGAAAGTAAGAAACACAGAGAGAGAGAGAGAGAGAGAGAGAGAGAGAGAGAGAGAGAGAGAGAGAGAAGACGGGTAGAGATTAATAAGCATGTAATGTTTTCTACCTCGCTGCTTTCTTATTAAGAACACGTTCTACACTTGCCTCAGGGAGTGTGAGCGAACACACACGTGGCAGAAACACACACAATGAGACACACACACACACACACACACACACACACACACACACACACACACTACAATGACCTAGACTCGCAGACAATAACTCCCTCAGATCTTTTTCATTTAGTATACTTTCTGTTAATAAAAGAATAAGAGCTCAGTGAAGGAGGAGAGATAGAGAGAGAGAGAGAGAGAGAGAGAGAGAGAGAGAGAGAGAGAGAGAGAGAGAGAGTGAGAGAGAAGAAGAAGAGAGGAGCGATATCTATTCCTGTGTCGTCTCGACGGGAGAACCCCAAAGTAGAAACTCATTAAAACGACTGCCTCTCCGAAAGCGATATTACAATTGGCGTGACTAAAAAGGCAAACAATTTAAATTGTTAATGCCCAGCAATCAGCCAGCGGGGGAAGAGGGGAGGGAGGGTGAGCACACAGAGAGAGACGAGGATGGAGGGATGGGGGGGGGGGGGGGGCGCACATGGGGTGGGTATGATGCTCTTCAAAGAGGAAACAAGGGATCTTTTTTAATGACATTCGTATTTGACCGCCTGTGAGAGTGAACGAGGAACACTTTGAGGAAATGATTTGAAAGTACTGACAAGTTTAAACTCAAACTCAAGGATTGAGCCGATTTACATTTGGCAGGCCAAAGGTCAGGGGTCAAGGTCACACTGACCTCACAAAACCATGTTGTTTGCCACACATTGTCAGGTTTTAATACAAATATACAACAAAGTGTTTATTAAAGATCTGATCTCTTCGTGTCTGATATCAACGACCTACTCAAAATAATCATCCCAGAGCAAACTGTCGGTGTTGTTGAAAGGTCACGTGACTTCACGGCAGAGCTCAACACATCATCATCATTATTATGAAGCCTCAAGTGAAAGTTTATCATCTTACATCAGGTTCACGTAAACTGCCACTGCTGGATCTCAAGATTTTCTAATTAGTCCAATTTCATCCAGAGTTTTCTGTCTCTATTGGAATTTTCTTGTCAATATCGATCTTCTCTGTCTTTCATTTTGTTTTTAGGAACATTTACACTGTCAGCATTTTAATATTTTCTACTTAGTGTGATATAATAATTTAGTTTTTCTTCCCGCATGCTTCCCTTTTGCTCACAGACCTCCAGACAACACTAGCTTTGTGGAGTCGCTAATTAGAACCCACCAGCAATCACATCCAGTTCAGAAACTTGTTCTATTATCTATTTTATACATTTGGATAGGTTTGTCTTATCGTTATTATTATATTATTATATTATATATTATACCTGTGCCTGTGCTAAACAATCATATTCATAAATATTTATTATTTGTCTTTAACAGTCTGGAAAATGGTAATGTTTATTGCGAGCAACATAACTAATAAAACTATTGTTTAATGTAAAAAGAATAAAAACATATATTTTGCAGTCATGAATCTCAATCAGCTTTAAATAAGTTTAAATGTAACTTTGTCATTTCCATTAGAACTTTGAAAAACATCTCGTTCTTCAACAGTTTACAAAACAGATGAAAACTGAATCCTCCAGTTTCCACAGAGCTTCTGGCTCTTTGTCATGAAACCACCGATTTCTGCACATTTCAAGCTAAAAAACATCATTAAACATAATGAAATGTGATATTGTCATAATACCTGCAGGGCTCAAAACAGGCAATTACATGGTGTCTTTCTAAAGCACAAACTTCACCAGAAACACATGCACAAAAAGCACAGCCGTGAAAAAAAAACAAAAAACATAGAAGCCTTGGTTTTGTTTTATTATGAAAGTCCTCAAAAGGATCCTTCAATTACTCTGCACTACCTGACTCCCCCCCCCACCCCCTCCCCTCCCACTCCCTCCCCTCCCCACCCCCCCCTCCTCCTCCCCCCCCTCCCCCCCTCCCCCCCCCTCCTCCTCCTCACAGCCGATTGGATCTCGACAGAAAAGACTTGTTTTGCAGACATTATTCCTGAGCTTTGAAATGAAACTGCAGTTGCAGAGTTGAAAGCTCGTAGAGACAATCACAGAGCAGGAGAAGGTGATGTCGACGAGAGGATGGAGGATCCTCTTCTTCTTCACATCGGAGAAATGGGGAACAAATAGTGGGTTCTTCATCCTCGATGGAATTGAGATGTGAAGCCGGGGCGGAGGCAGGAAAAGGTAAACGCAGAGTGTTCAGCAGCGGCTCTGAACCTTTCTCAGCCTTATCATAAAAAAATCAAATAAAAAACATGAAAAAGAAAAATGGCTTCTTAACTTTGCATCTTCAGGGACCAAATAAATGATTTGCTACAAAGGACTGTTCTTCCTCCTTCTGAGTTGTGGGTCGTGCACCGATTCTATACATGCTCATTCATTCCTCTCTCCTCATTAGATTCCTCTCAGGTTCTTTCATCGCTGCTGTAACATCACGACGCCCTCACACAAGCCAGGACCCCCGGCTCCTCGGCTGGGATGAAGTGAGCAGCACAGACGAGTGGAGAGAGAGATGTTAGTGAAGCTCTATTTGATCCGAGCGATTCAGAGAGAAGAGGACAGTGCTGAAGTGTGAAGAGAGGGACACTGCAGCGTGTGTGTGTGTGTGTGTGTGTGTGTGTGTGTGTGTGTGTGTGTGTGTGTGTGTGTGTGTGTGTGTGTCTGTGTGTGTGTGTGTGGTATGAGATCGACTATCAACAAAGAAACAAACAGAGAGCGAGGGAACAGATGTTATTGAAGAAGAAGTGACAGACTGAGAGGAAGAGGACGACAAGCAGCAGATACAAAAAGAAGAGAAGTTGAGACTAAGGAGAAAACTTTTTTCAGGGCAGCGAACCCAACGACTCACATCGACTCCTGTGTTTGAGTTTCGGGTGAATCTGAATCTGACGGTGGAGAATCGCAGCTGAACCGACAACTTGAAACAGGATTAAAGTGTAAATGTATTTGTGGAACCTTTCTAGTATCAACAACCATTCGTTTAAACTGCTTCACAGAACCTTTAACGAGGCATTAGGACAAAATATAATAAATGGATCAAAAAAAAATTAAATACACAAATTCCCCAATGTGAAAATATCAATGCCTAAAAAAAAATAGAAAAACTGCACAGTGGTTGTATGACTCCAAGCACAAATTTATCCAGATTCATATAAGGTCACAATGACCTTTGACCTTGGACCAAAAAATATAATCAGTTAATCTTGAGTCCAGCTGAATGTTCTACCAACATGTTCATTAACATTCCATCAAGCTGCTCTTAGATCTTGCACTTTTATTATCTTCATCACTTTCTTTCTTTTCCATTTTAATGCATTTGTTATAAATGTTATGTAAAAACCGTTCTTTTTCATGAATTACATCAAAACATGTTTTTATTTGTATCTACATTGTATGCAAAGCACTTGCTTGTATGAAAGGTGCAGAATCAAAGTTTACTCTGTTTATTATTATTATTTCGAAGATATCATGTTCAAGCGGCCTTGAACTTTGACCTTTGGCTACCAAAATCCAATCATGTCATTCGTAAGTTGAAGTTAAGGTTTGTAGTAAATTTGACGAGATTCCCTCTTGTCGTTTTATAGATATCGCGTTCACAAGAATATTAAAAAATGTACACAAGGACTCCTTCTCTTGGGAAACTGAGGATTACAGAAAACGTAAATTAGATTTTTTTAAGATAAAAGTGCTTTTTAATGTGATAGTGGAGGTAGAAACAAGTCATAGCCTTACTGATCTTTACACTATTACAAACCTTCCACAATGATCCTGATGTGAATACTAGCTCTGGACTCAAATCTCTCTTGAAGCAATGAGCGAGTTTCAAAAGGTTCTCATCCCTGAAACCCACTATGAAGACGAAGCTTCCCCACGAGTGAGAGATCTGGATTCTCCATCTCAATCCTTCATTACATATTCAACTGAACATACGCAGTTTGAAAAGAAGGATTTATTCTGTACGAGTTGAAACACATCTCCCTCCAGATGCCAGTGTTTTCACAGCAGAACTAATCATGACTAATAAACCAATCTCCCTTTAATGTATTTGTGAAAATGCCTGAATCTCACTCCGCCCTCGTGCCCACAGAGAGTCGCAGTTTAGATCATCGTGGTAAAACATGATGTTTTTACTCCTACACGTACAAAGAGTTCATAAATACTGCCTTCACCTTTTAGCCTCTGCTCAACCGCAAAAAAACATTAATGACGACAACACTGTTAATCGAGCTGCGAGGACAATAAACTAACAATGGGATTAGTTTCGAACGGCAATAATTAAATGTGTATTATATAAGTATCCATATATTCAGAGATGCACCAGCGAATCAGTGGGTCCTTTAAAGACACACACGCCGAGAAGGGGATAACACTAAACGTACAATAATCGCACAAACAATGACTTGACAACCAATACGTATGCAACTTATTACCCAGCTCACTGATGGGACCTTTGAGACACGACGGGCGGGACGGGGGATCCAATCATCGCTGGATTGATTTTCCAAACCAGGAGAAGCGATTACGAGCCTGAGAGCCGCGTCGGGGAGTCTGGTGTTAAAAGACGTTTAGAGAAACCGGGACGCGCCATCGATCCAGACTCAATCCCACACGCTGGTAAACACTTTGCATTAAAAGCTGCTAAATTGCTCTCGGCCGTGCTGAAGTGTTGCCTTGTGGGTCGGTAACAACACAACAACGCAGAGAGACCGACAAGGGGAGCAGCTCGGACAATCCCAAGTGT